>NW_015173725.1:171039-214393 GCF_001447785.1 Gekko japonicus | reverse complement strand
TTAAAGTTGATCAAAGTATAAGCTTCTCACAGCAAAAGGAGCTCTTTGAAGCAAATCTTCCTTTCCTCCCCTTACAGCAACAAAACAAGCCGATGTCACTCCCCCCCCCAACCATCCACTGCAAAAAGAAAAGCAAATCTGAAAGGGGGAGCTGCAGGGCTGCTGTGAGATGGGGGCGGGGGGGATCAGTGAAAATGCAGAAAGGATTTGCTACCTTTCTGTAGGGCATGTACCCATCAATGTAAGCCGCCCTGAGCCTGTTCGTGGGGAGGGTGGGATACAAATGCAATGAATGAATGAATGAATGAATGAATGAATGAATGAATGAATGAATGAATGAATGGCAGAGATGTTCCACCAGACATTTGGTTGAGGACAGCAGTGGTTATAACACAGTCTGGCACTCTTGGATGGGAGACCCCCCCCTTTCCCATCTCTTCCATCTCCTCCAGCCTCCCTCCCGTATGAGGCTGCAGCATCTTCTATAAACTTTTGCCATCAGATGGATTGGACTATGCTAAATGTTTCTTTAGGTATCTTTATATTTTAATTCTAGAAATTTTTAGCTGTGGTTCATGAATTGTATTGGAATTTTATTGTGTTGTATGCCACCCTGAGCCCTGTTTTTCAGGAGAGGGCGGTCTAAAAGTATAAATAAATAAACATCTGAATTGAACCGCTTGTATTTCGATGAAATCTTATTTCTCATTATTTTTCTCTTACAAAGAAACTTCTTTTTGCAAATCTGTTCTCTAGAAGTTTGTCTAGTAGTTTTTGCGGTGCTTCAAGCAGGAGGACATAGGAAGCTGCTTTATACCAAATCAGACGATTGATTTGTCCACCTCACTATTGTCTCCTCTGACTAGCCGCTATTCTCCAGGGTCTCGGGCCTTTTCCAACACCTGCGACTTGAGACCAGTTTTATCTGGAGATGACAAGGACTAAACCTGGGACCTTCTGCATGCAAAGTAGATGCAGATGAACAAGATGATGGGCAGGAAACAACAGCCATGGGGTTGGATCTAGTGGTAATTTCCACTGATACAAGGGATTTCCATAAGCAGAATGGGACTTTCTCACTTCCCCCATCTTGCTACAGCCCCAAATACTCCTGGAAATGCTTCCCACGAGGGACAGGGGACCCCCCCACCCCCCACCCCAGGAACAGCAAGTGAAGTAAGTTGGATGTGGAAATGGGAGAAAATCCTTCCATTGGTGGAAGTCTACCACTGAATCCAACCCATGAACACAGGGGAAAAATGGGTGATAGTGAGCCATTTTCGTGTTTGATCAAGTGTAATTAGAAACCCTGGACACATAAATCAAATATGCCAAAAATGGCCAAAAATATTCACATTTTCTAGAGAAGAAGAACAGACACCCTGTGAGGTAGGTGGGGCTGAGAGAGCTCTGACAGAAACTGCTCTTTTTCAAGAACAGCTCTTATCAGAACTACGGCTTGCCCAAGGTCATCCAGCCAGGTGCAAGTGGAGGAGTGGGGAATCAAACCCTGTTCTCCCAGATTAGAGTCCGCGCACTTAACCACTACACCAAACTGGCTCTCTATGGCAAATACCTGCGCAGAGCTTAAATTTAATCTGTTCAGATTTCACCATATTATTTATTTTAGCAGCTAATCAATTGCTTTTGTGTATATTGTGCTATAACACTGATGTAAGCCAGTAATTTCCAAGCCTGGGTTTAGAGCACATCAGTGTATTGCATTAGGAGAAATATATTAGGAGAAATGTATTGCACTAGGAGAAATATATTTGAATTAACTGAAAGGATAGCATCAGTTCATGGAAGAGGTTTCCTGTTGCCTTTTTATGAGTCTCTGTTCTGGCCTTGCCTCCTGCCAAACAGAAGGCATGCTCAGAACATTAGAACATAAGAACATAAGAGATGCCAATGTTGGAAAGGCAGGTGAGTTCCATGTGTTAATCACTCTTTGGGTGAAGAAGTACTTCCTTTTATCCGTTCTAAAGAACAGTGACTCAGGTGGAAGCATAGGGGTCAGCTCTCCTAAAGGCAGGTAATTCTTAGTCTTCTGCAGTGTTAAAGCAAACTTATTTCCATGTAACAGTAAACCTGAACCAGTTTACAGCAACCAGCCTTCAGTTTAGGGATGGTGACGAATTTTGCAGCCCTACTATTGCAACTAAAAATAAATAAATCTCTTTTAACTTGCACTTGTCCCTTGTGCCAAGTGAACCCATGTGGCTTTATTTTCATATAATTTACATTTCCTCATTCTCTTTCTCCCCATTACATTTGCACAGTGTTGAATGTTAATTTTCCATTGATTGCTTATAAATTTGTGTGCGTGTGTGATGAACTGGGAATCCTCCTTTGATTTTAATTCACAAAAATGTACGTGCTGCTTAGCTATCAGAAATTTGGAAAATGCTACCATAACCATATTTTCAAATATGTCTAAAGAAAGCTTTTTAAAAGAATCTTTGTAAGTTCTGTGGTTATTCTTAGCTTTAAACTGCAGCATTCTGCAGGGATGACTACAAGAAACATTTCTCTCACTTGCAGTCTGCTCTTTGCTCTGCTAATCGCTTTGCATGATGCCCCCGGGCAACTTAATTTGTGTTGTGCACTGGGTTAGAATGCATTTTCAAAGAAAATGTTCCACATCAGTGTACACTGGTGATGAAGGGGTGTTCAGTCACGTTCTGCTGCTTAGAATGCATGGACCATGGATGCCCCATCAGTCCTGCCTCACTCTGGGTGGCTTCAAAGGGCCTTTCCTCTTCTGCTCTGTTCAGCCATCACGGCTGGCACTCTGGGCTAGGGCTGGGCAAGACACTCTCCTTAATGTGCAAGCAGAACCTCTGCCCCTTCTTGCCCGCCTCCTAGCTGGGTTCGATTACAGCCTTCACTTTGATGAATGGAGGTCTTGGCCAGTGTTCCCTCTAAGCTGAGTTAGTGTGAGCGAGCTCACAGTTTTTTTAGCCTCTGGCTCACACATTTTTATCTTAGCTCAGGAAAGATGGCTCCAGAACAAACTAATTTATGCAGTAGCCAAATCACCTGCTCACAACTTTAATGCCAGTAGCTCACAAAGTAGAATTTTTGCTCACAGGACCCCACAGCTTAGAGGGAGCATTGGTCTGGGCTGGCTTTCTTCAGCCTTATCTCCCCAGCCCCACCAACAAGCTTACCTGGTCTCTGGTTTTGACTTCTTATTGAAAACGTTAATTCAGGACGGTGTATTCCCCTCTCCAGTGCTGCAGGGACCACAGGTTCTTGAAACCAGTAATGTAGAATCTTCAGAATAGGGTCACCACATCCATTCATTGCTGCATATTGGGCTATCATTGTACTACAGCAGTCATTTGCAAGGAGATGACTGGCAGTCTTTAAGCAGCAGCTGGACAAACACTAGTCAGGGATGCTCTAGGCTGATCCTGCTCTTTCACATATATTGTGCAGCTCCCAGTAGGGTGGCTGGAGAATCGAAGGGGAGGCATGCCTCCCCGATTGATCTTCTGTTCCCCAGCCAGCGTTCCCCACCCTGGGTAGACTTGAGGTGGGAGGAGCAGAGAAAGAAAGCAACTTTAACTTTAAATGCATTCCCAACCCCCCCCCCCCAATGGCCAGCTTGGAGACAGCATTTGTCTCTTTATATCCCTTCCCCAAGCCAAGCCAGCCAGTGGGGCGGGGAGAGACTTGGAGGACACATTTGAAATTAAAGTTGCTTTTTCCCCACCTCTCCCTCCCCCATCTATTTGCTTTCTTTCCACTTGCTTTCTTTCCACCTTTCTTTCTCTCTCTCTCCCATCTCTCGCCATCTAAAGTTAAATGTGTTCTCCAAGCCCTGCAACACCAGCCAGCTGGTTTGGCTCAGAGAAGGCATTTGTCTCTTTAAATCCATTTTCCAAGCCAAGCCAGCACGGAAGTGGGGGGCTTGGAGAACACATTTAAAGTTAAAGGCCTTCTCCAAATCCCTGTCCCATGGCCCCGCCCATTGGCTTGGAGAAAGTATTTGTTTCTTTAAAACCCTGAGCCAAGCTGGCTGGATTCGGGGCATGGGGGAGGTGTTGGAGAACACATTCAAAGTTAATGTTGCTTTCTTTCCACCTTTCCCTCCCTCCCCATTTATTTGCTTTCTTTCCACCTCTCTTTCTTACTTCTTCCTCCCTCCCTTCCCATCTATTTGCTTTCTTCCCACCTTTCTTTCTCTCTCTTTCTCCCTTCCTTTCTTTCCCCCTCTTTTCCGCCCTCCCTCCCCCTCCGTCATCTATTTGCATTCTTTGTTTCTCTCTCTCTCTCTCTCCCTTCCTTCCTCTCTTTCCTCCGATTCTCCCTCATCTATTTGCTTTCTTTGTTTCCTTTTTTCTCTCTCTCTTCCTTCCTTCCTTCCCCTCCCTCCCTCCTTCCATCTATTTGTCTTCTTTGTTTCTATTTATTTCTCCTTCTTTCTTTTCACCTCTTTATAATTCTTTCCACCTTTCTTTCTCTGTCTTCCTTCCTCCCTCCCCCCATCTATTTGCTTTCTTTGTTTCTTTTTACTCTCTCTTTCGCTCTCTCTTCCTTCCTCCTTCCCCCTCCCTCCCTGAAAAGTACTGGGTTCGCCGCATGGAGGACTCGGACGACGACATGCTGTAGCACACGTTTATTGTACTTCACATAGACAAAGACTAACTCTAACGGCCCACAGGGCCAACTATATACATATCCACCAGCACACACCCCCACTCCCATTGGAGGGTTTAAATGTCCCACCAAGGTGGCTATTGGTTGGGGCTGGGGAATCCAGGATCCGAAGTTTCTTTTGTTCTCAGATCCAAGCTCTGGCCTTTCCGCGGACCCCTGGAGGTGGTCCACGTACATAACACCCCCCATCTAATTGCTTTCTTTTCACCTTCCTTTCTCTTTTTCTCTCTCCCTCCCACCCTTTCTCTCTTTCTCTCTCCCTCCTTCCTCCTCACTCCTTCCATTTATTTGATTTTTGTCTCTCTCTTTTTACCTCTTTCATTCTTTCTTCCCACCTCTCTCTCTCTCTCTCTCTTTTAGACAAATAAATATTATTAGCAAACAAATAAATATCATTGGACAAATAAATATTATTATCAATACCTGTTTTTTCCCCTTTTGTTTGTATGTTTGGCATTTAATGTTAATAAAAAGCAAATTTGCATATTTTTTCAATAAAAATATATGTGTAATACTTGTTCATGTCTTGTGGCTCTCAAACATCTGATGTTTATTCTATGTGGCTCTTAAGTTAAGCAAGTTTGGCCACCCCTGGACTAGGTGGCCTGTATGGCCCCTTCCAACTCAGTGATTCTATGATTCTGTGATTCCTGTGTAGACATGGACTGGTTTCACATGGATGTTTTCCCCCTGGATGGAGCATAGCATGCTCCTGTTTTTTTCACAAGCCTCCACACAATATCATGTTCCTTCTGAGCACAGCTTTTGGGGCTTCTCCTTTTGACCAATCACATGAAGCTGCCTTATACTAAATCAGCCAATCCATGGAGGGGGCAGATCTAAACACTGCCATCAGAATAGGAGTGCTCAGTTCCTCTCTCTCCCCTTCAGCCCTTCAGCATGGCCTTCAGCTGTGGCTCACCTGTGACTGTAGCTCAGCTTTTAGCAGGGAGGGTGAATTGCTTCTAGCAGTGCAATCCTAAGCATGTATACTCAGAATTAACTCCCATAGAGCTGTGAGGCTTACTCCCTAGTAAGTGCACTGAGGACTGCTCCCTGAATCATGCTTTTGTATGCTTATAGATCAACAATTTTAAAAGGCTGAACAAACATCACTGGTTTATTTAGGACAGTATCATATCAATGAAAGTTTAATACAGGAGTCCCCAATGGGCAGTTCTGGAATTTTGAGGATAAGGAATGGATGACTCCACAAAATGGCTGCCATGGGCTCTTGGGGCCAATCACATGTTGGGAAGCTGTAAACCAAGTATCCTCCTATGATGGAGGCAGCTGTTTTTGGACGGTGCTTCCTATATGCATGAAAGTGGTGCCTCTTGGTTTCTTCTGAAGCACCTCCTATTCCTTTGTGAGGTGGAGGAAAGCCAGGAATGGTTTCTTGCCTTTGTTGGAGAAGCAGATGAATATCAGGAAACCCAAGGCTGATCCATTGGTCATCACTGGTTTAATGGATCATTCCTAGGTATTAATTAAGGTCTTTGGTCTAAAAGCCTATGTAAAAGCAAAATTAACAAGTTTATCCTCTCCTTTCAGAAACCCTGGAGAATGGAACTAACAAGTGTGAAAGGTGAGTAAATATTGCCTTTGTTATTTGAACATCACCAAAAATGAATTTAGTCCCATTGTTTATAAAGTCCGGTTTTGCCTTATCTCTTTCTTCTATTGCCCTCTTGTGTCTGGTTTTGTCAGAGACCTTTTATTAAACATTTGTGTTTCGTGTCGTATCACTTTTAATGCTTTTCAGTACAACTTAATAGCAACAGTAATCATCAATTCAATTCAATTCAAATACCTTTTATTGGCATACATCAATAGTAATCATTGATAATAATATGTACAGATAAATGTTTCTTGTTGCTTGATTCTAGTGCAGCTAACAGAAAGAGATCAAACAGAGACGAAACGTACTGGAAGGAGATCAATGCAGCGATGGCCTTAACAAACCTTGCGCAAGGAAAAGACAAACTGCAGGGAACGACCAGCTGCATCATTCAGAAATCGTCGCATATATCAGAAGTTAAGACTGTCAAAGTGCCACTAGTACCACCATTTTAGACTGCCGACATATTTCTTTTGCTGCAAGCAGACTTTTGTTCATGCCGTAGCTTTCTCCTGTAAACTCAAACTCGGTGACCTGAAGCAAGCATTGAAAAAAACCAGGTTCCTTTCGTATCATGGTCAGTAAAAATAACAAAGAGCACAGTCCGGTGGGAAACTGTCTTGCACAAGCACCACTGATATGAATGGGAACTATGTTCTTGCAAGGCTCCCATTCATTTTAGTGGTGCTCAAGCGGGACAACTTCCGAACAGATTTTGCCCAATTGTGGTCATAAAGAAATGTTCCTGTAGGCACCAAGTTTTGTTAAGTATAAGATCAGTTCTATGAAGTACATGTAAATAATGGAGGGGGGGGAGCTGTCCCACATTTTTTGGGGAAAAAAAATCAAACTATTAACTTATTTTATTGTATTAATCAAACTGCACATTAAGTGTCTGCATTGCTATAACACGTAAGTGCCTTGCTTTCTTACAGTAAGCTAGAACGTGGGCTCAGCCCAAGACTGCTGTGCCTCAAAGCGTCAACGCCATAATGCTTCACCTTTGCATGTAATTCAAAATGCATCCTGACCAGTCAAAAGCTGACCTCAGAAAAGGGAGAAAGAGGAACAAACCCGGGAGTGTTAGATGCACTACTTGCCTTCTACGGATTAGAGACTGGTAAATCTTTGCAATGAAATCACTACTTCTGAGTATGGAAAAGTCCACCCCTGTCTCCCAACAGTGCACACATGCTTCTCATGCAAATAATAAAAAAAATACTATGCATGTAGGTTCTTCTGCCTGCATTTGCAGTGATTTTTTTAAAAAATACCAAAATAATTGACTTTGATAAGTGCAATACTGTAAAAAAAGAACTCAGATATTTTAAGGAACATCCTGATTATCTATATTAGGGGTATTTCACGTGAGATTCAAAACGGTTCTTGCTTCAAATGCTTTGCAGTGAAACTGTAAAAACTTATGTTGACCAGAACAGTCATTCACTTTACTTTTTCGCGTTGAAACTGATTGGAAGCTTCGGTAAATAGCAAGAGAGCAGCTCCAATGAGATTTAAGCTTCAAAGATGCATAGTGCGCCAATTCTTAGCTGTTATATAATGCAAATGTTTTAAATATTATAAGTACCCATTGAAGTCTTGGCTGTAGCAAAGCTGTTTGAAAAATCCAGTTAGGGTTCCTGCCTTCTCAACTCTCCTTTTGATTTGTTTCAAACTGTCATGTAAGTAAACAAAGCAGATCTTTGTTTCTGGTACCAAATCAACCTATGTATCGGTTTATTATTTATACTGGAACCGGATCTCAGTATATAACTTTCCATGACAGAAATTGTTATTGCCAAAATGCATCCAAAATGTTTTCTTATTTTGTTACAGAAATGTAGCAGATGAAGTCAATTCCCACTTTAAAAGAAAGGAATCTATATATTATATAAAACCTGAATTAGAAACAGATTGGAAATACTAAACAATTGTGGCACTGGAGCAATTCTGAAGTCAAAGTAGATGCTAAATTAGGCATTCAAAACATCATCTTAAACCTTTACCTTTGACTGCCATGGAGAGAAGCGTATTGTATAAAATCAGGAGGTTGGAGGAAGTAGACAGGATTTTTCCTCAGCCATGCAAAAATATTCTAATCAAGTTCACCTCTTGAATAAGCAATAAATCCAAATGAAATTGATACTGAACTTGGGAAAAGAAAGAGTCGATTGTCCATAGTTCAGTTCCGGGCAAAGTTGAAACTTGGTTTATTTTCATTAAACTGGTTTGAACGTTATATCTAAATTACAGTATCTGGGTTAAATCTGGTATAAGGGCCTGATTTGTACATGGTTTGAAATTCAGGGAAGCTGCTAATCCTGTTCCATTCAGCTTTGTTGTATGTTCTTCTCAAATGAAAGCTTTTTGAAAAGGGCAAAGTGCAGCTCTGCATGACCGCAGAAGGGGCACAATTTCATTCATCAGGTAAAAAGCCTGGGACCCAGTGCAGTTCAATTCCTACACATGCCTTTGGGTACATACACATCTCTTTCATTTTCTCATTGGTCGGCATGAAAATTCTCTCACTGGTTGCTTGCCAATTAGAAGTTTATGGTAGGGGACCTCTATACTCAGAACAGCATGGTATTGAATTTAATGGGCTTGTACATGTGCCCGGTTTGTGTATGTGTTTGCCTTATACAAAATGAGCTCCAGAAGAATACAACTGGATTAAAATAAAGCATGTTTCCATTAAGTGGCCTTTGGATGGGTACCCTACTAGACCAGAGCGCCTCAACCTTTCTGAGTGTGTGGGCACCTTTGGGATTCTGACACAGCGTGGTAGGCACAACCACAAAATGGCTGCCATAAGGAGGCGGAGGCAGCCATACAATGACTGCTGCAGCTTACCTTCAGTTATACAGTGAAGGTCCTTGTGCTGTGGAGGCAGCTGCTGCTGAAGCAACATTTTTTTAAAAATCTGCACAGCCAATCAAATCTCAGAAGAACGTAAGAGAAGCCAATGTTGGATCAGGCCAAAGGCCCATCCAGTCCAACACTCTGTGTCACACAGTGGCCAGAAATACCAGGTGCCATCAGGAGGTCCACCAGTGGGGCCAGGACACTAGGAGCCCTCCCACTGTTGACCCCCCCCCAAGCACCAAGAATACAGAAACCAGTAGCCCGTCAGAAGCCTTGCTGGGCAAAAGCCTCACCTGGCCGCAACCACTTTCTAAAAACATGTGGTGGGCACTAGGAAAGGTGTTGGCAGGGGCCATGGTGCCTGTGGCTAGCATGTTGGGGATTCCTGTACTATATTTGTGTTCATAACTTTCTACTTTTGATAAGTCCCTTTGCATCCATAAGCTGACCGTCTTGTTTTCTTGGCCCATTTATGGCAGTTCCCTGTACAATGCAAAGAGGAGGACTCAACCCTTAGTGAAGCTGACTTTCAGGTATGCAAGCAGCTCTTCAAGCATAGTCAGTTCCAGTTGCACTAACATATTATAGATGCGTAGCAAATAGCAACTTTAATGTAACTTGTAGGATGCGTCTTGATGTAACATAGCATTTTGTGGTGGGTTTTTTTTTAAGTGTACAATTAAAATGATTTGATACAAAAAATATTTTGTACATAAATATATATATTTTTACTTTTTTAAATGGCTGTTTTGCATTGACATAAAAGCAGGAAATATATGTTACGACTGTATGAACAGTTGAAGTATACTTTTGATTGACTTGCATCATTCTGCGAAAGACATTCCTACATCAATGACTTTTGAGACGCGAGCTACTGGATTTTGTCATAACAATGTGAGTTTTTTAAAATTAAAAAAAACGGAGTAAACACTTCATTCTAGTTCATACTATTATAAGTTATTCTGTTATTAACTATTTTGTGACAATAAACTGTCTTGCCAAACTTTTCTGAATGATGCATTTGTTATGTTTTTATTTGAGTAAATGTTAACAAAATTGTGGATGAAAAATATCAGGGAGGGGCCCATACTCTAAGCAGCCTCTTGGGGTTCAGAATGTTTTGGGGCGCCAGTGAACCCCAAGGAGATGAGGGGTGCACCTCTTGGATTGTGCATCTCAGCCACTTGTGGAGGCAAATTTTGGACCAACCCAGGCAGAGACAGAACCAAGCTGAGGCCACTGATGGCCATATCGAAATACCGATCTGAATCACACGGTTCCCAGCCTGAAGTCCCTCAGGTCTTTAGAGCTGGGAGTTGGACTCTGAGGTGCAGTGGGAAGACATACGGAGGGGGCACGGCCTGAAAATGACGGGTGGGCATGTTCAGACAATAGAGTTCAGGCCCAATCTGAAACGGATTTCCCCCCGGAGCTCTCTTCTTTCCTAAACCTAGCTGGATGCAATAATATTGTCTGCTAAGAACAAGATGCTGTTCCAGTCGAAATACCGATCTGAATCACACGGTTCCCAGCCTGAAGTCCCTCAGGTCTTTAGAGCTGGGAGTTGGACTCTGAGGTGCAGTGGGAAGACATACTGAGGGGGCACGGCCTGAAAATCATGGGTGGGCATGTTCACACAATAGATATGGGGCAAACCAAATTCCCTCCAGAGTCCAGGCCCAATCGGAAACGGATTTCCCCCCGAAGCTCTCTTCTTTCCTAAACCTAGCTGGATGCAATAATATTGTCTGTTAAGAACAAGATGCTGTTCCAGGCACACAGAGCGGCATGGAAGGCTGAGTGGGAGTCCAGGAAATGTGATTCCTAGGATCCCTAGAGGCTGATGCAAATATATGGATTCAGTAGCCGGGCAGGGAAACACAGAGGTGGGGTTGCAGCTCTGGGTTGAGAAATTCTAGATTTGGGGCTGGAGCCTGGGGAGGGTGGGATTTGGCATGGAAAAGGAGCTCAGCGTGATATAATACTATATAGGGCTGCCAGCTCCAGGTTGGGAAATAGCTGGAGATTTTGGGGGGTGGAGCCTGAGGAGGTGGGGTTTGGGGAGGGGAGGGACTTCAATGGGGTATAAATCCATAGAGTACATTCTGAAGTGGCCATTTTTTCCAGGTGAACTGATCTCTTGCCCGGAGGTCAGTAATCCCAGGATATCTCCAGCCACCAGCTGGAGGTTGGCAACCCTAAACCCCCTCCAAAACAGCCATTTTCTCCAGGGGAATTGAGCTGTGTAGTCTGTAGATAGTTTGTAATTCCAAAATATCTCCAGGGCCCACCTGGAAGTTGGCAACCCTGCATGGAAGTCTTCCATTATACTACTGTGAAGAATGTCTATCAGCATGCATGTACTCTGAGAGCAATGGGAAGTTCATTTCCTTTGGTTCCTGAAGCCCCGGGCACAGCAGTATCTAGAGCCTAAGGGAGAGGTAGCATGGCGTAGTGGTTAAGAATGGTGGACTCTAATCTGGAGAACCAGGGTTGATTTCCCACTCCTCCGCATGAAGCCAGCTGGGTGACCTTGGGCCAGTCAGAGTTCTCTCAGGACTCTCTCAGCCCCACCTACCTCACAAGGTGCCTGTTGTGGGGAGAGGAAGGGAAGGAGATTGTGAGCCACTTTGAGACTCAAGGTAGAGAAAAGCAGAGGTATAAAAACCAACTCGTCTTCCTACTGTGCTACACATCATGAACTCTCTTCTCCATCACCATGAGAAAGGAAAGGGGAAAACACAGTAACCATGAGATATGGGAGAACCTGATCCAGCCTGGGCCCAATTCAGGACCTGAATTATGTTGTCAAATCTCTGGAAGAGTTTTGGCATCTCAGATCTTTTCTAGTGCAGAAGGGTGTAGAAACACAATCACGATACAGAATGCACAATTCAGTTGACAATGTGAGGGCAGAATGTCAGCCTCCTGTTAGTTATACTAAGCCTGTACGGCCCATAATGCCTAGCAGCCACAGCGAGCAGCAGTGCAAATGACTGCTCACCTTTCTGGTAGTTGTGTGATGCTGCAAACGCCTGTTTTCTTCTGTGCCTTGGAGGAGGCTCAAAAGTCTTACCACACAATCTCGGGTTCCTGGAATCTCTGACAAATGATCAACTCAACCACCACGCAAAAACAAAACCAGTTTCAATGGTCAGATTTTAAGCTTCACAAACACTTGCTATTGTTCCTCATTATATTCCCCCCCCCTCTAATTTATCCTTGTTGCTGCTTTAATAGTTTCTGGAAACACAGATTTTTCAAAAAGGAGCACGATCAAGTCTGAGCCAAAGGCTAATGGAGTCTCAGTTATTTATGATGTAGAAAACCAAACATCATTAGAATTGTTGGTCTTCGTTTCAACATATGTAACCATTTTAATAAAATAAGTAACTGGGATTTTTTAAAAAAACAACATATTCTTGCCGTTTTGGACATAAACATTCATTCCTCGGGCTGTAGCTTTCAGTCAGTCGTATGTTCTGTTCATTTGGTGTTGCTCAATATCAGGGCTACAGTCCAAAATGGTGTTAAATGCACTTAACCCCATTGGTTTCAATGGGCTTAAGCAAGCTAAACTTTGCCTTGGGTTGTCATTCCAGAGTTTATGCAGAAACCAATGCACAGTTGTGTGCCGGGACCAGTGAGCTGGGCCTCTCACTGCAGGAACCTGGCACACAACAGTTGATCACATTGCTGTGATAGCAGAGGCATAGCAAGATCACAACTGATTTGTGCTGAAGTGTCTAACAGTTTAAAAACCACAGGGAAAGATCTGTGTTATTGTATAGGAACAGTATGTCAAATCTTTTGGCTGCTCATAAGCCCATATGCTGTGCATCCTGACCTGCAAATTGAACGGCTTTGGTTCTGGCTAGATAGTATGTGTCTTCAAATATTCATATTTCAACATGTTCCAAAAACCCGGAGAGCAGAAAAGAGTACTCCCAGTGCTGAAACTGCACCTGCACCAAACACTCCCAAGGCTGAAAAAAGGAATCCCTGGTCTCTTCTTGCAGGAGACGAAAGCCAGTTTCAGAACAAGGTTCCGAGATGCATTTCCGGCTTTGTCTGGTCCTGGAGGTAACAGCCATCCTGACCTAAGGGAAGGCGGATATAAAATCAGCATCTAGCAACAACATTTTGAGCCAACTTTTCTTAAAGATGACTCAAGCGAGATATCTAGAGAATGACCATGTCTAAATTGCAGGGTTGCTGACTCCGGGCTGGGAAATTTCTGGAGATTTGGGAATGGAGCCTGGGGAGAGTGAGTTTGAAGGGGGGGGGATGTCAACAGGGTATTATGCCATAGAGTCCACCCTCCAGAATGACCATTTTTTCCCTGGTGAACTGATTTCTGTAGTCTGGAGATTGGTTGTAATTTTGGGAGCCTCCTCCGCATGAAGCCAGCTGGGTGACCTTGGGCCAGTCAGAGTTCTCTCAGGACTCTCTCAGCCCCACCTACCTCACAAGGTGCCTGTTGTGGGGAGAGGAAGGGAAGGAGATTGTGAGCCACTTTGAGACTCAAGGTAGAGAAAAGCAGAGGTATAAAAACCAACTCGTCTTCCTACTGTGCTACCCATCATGGACTCTCTTCTCCATCACCATGAGAAAGGAAAGGGGAAAGCACAGTAACCATGAGATATGGGAGAACCTGATCCAGCCTGGGCCCAATTCAGGACCTGAATTATGTTGTCAAACCTCTGGAAGAGTTTTGGCATCTCAGATCTTTTCTAGTGCAGAAGGGTGTAGAAACACAATCACGAGACAGAATGTACAATTCAGTTGACAATGTGAGGGCAGAATGTCAGCCTCCTGTTAGTTATACTAAGCCTGTACGGCCCATAATGCCTTGCAGCTACAGCGAGCAGCAAGGCAAATGACTGCTCACCTTTGTGGTAGTTGTGTGATGCTCCAAACGCCTGTTTCCTTCTGTGCCTTGGAGGAGGCTCAAAAGTCTTACCACACAATCTCGGGTTGCTGGAATCTCTGACAAATGATCAACTCAACCACCACGCAAAAACAAAACCAGTTTCAATGGTCAGATTTTAAGCTTCACAAACACTTGCTATTGTTCCTCATTATATTCCCCCCCTCTCTAATTTATCCTTGTTGCTGCTTTAATAGTTTCTGGAAACACAGATTTTTCATGTTTTCGAAAAGAGCAAAAAGGAGCACGATCAAGTCTGAGCCAAAGGCTAATGGAGTCTCAGTTATTTATGATGTAGAAAACCAAACATCATTAGAATTGTTGGTCTTTGTTTCAACATATGTAACCATTTTAATAAAATAAGTAACTGGGATTTTTTAAAAAAACAACATATTCTTGCCGTTTTGGACATAAACATTCATTCCTCGGGCTGTAGCTTTCAGTCAGTCGTATGTTCTGTTCATTTGGTGTTGCTCAATATCAGGGCTACAGTCCAAAATGGTGTTAAATGCACTTAACCCCATTGGTTTCAATGGGCTTAAGCAAGCTAAACTTTGCCTTGGGTTGTCATTCCAGAGTTTATGCAGAAACCAATGCACAGTTGTGTGCCGGGACCAGTGAGCTGGGCCTCTCACTGCAGGAACCTGGCACACAACAGTTGATCACATTGCTGTGATAGCAGAGGCATAGCAAGATCACAACTGATTTGTGCTGAAGTGTCTAACAGTTTAAAAACCACAGGGAAAGGTCTGTGTTATTGTATAGGAACAGTATGTCAAATCTTTTGGCTGCTCATAAGCCCATATGCTGTGCATCCTGACCTGCAAATTGAACGGCTTTGGTTCTGGCTAGATAGTATTCTCTGTGTCTTCAAATATTCATATTTCAACATGTTCCAAAAACCCGGAGAGCAGAAAAGAGTACTCCCAGTGCTGAAACTGCACCTGCACCAAACACTCCCAAGGCTGAAAAAAGGAATCCCTGGTCTCTTCTTGCAGGAGACGAAAGCCAGTTTCAGAACAAGGTTCCGAGATGCATTTCCGGCTTTGTCTGGTCCTGGAGGTAACAGCCATCCTGACCTAAGGGAAGGCGGATATAAAATCAGCATCTAGCAACAACATTTTGAGCCAACTTTTCTTAAAGATGACTCAAGCGAGATATCTAGAGAATGACCATGTCTAAATTGCAGGGTTGCTGACTCCGGGCTGGGAAATTTCTGGAGATTTGGGAATGGAGCCTGGGGAGAGTGAGTTTGAAGGGGGGGGGGATGTCAACAGGGTATTATGCCATAGAGTCCACCCTCCAGAATGACCATTTTTTCCCTGGTGAACTGATTTCTGTAGTCTGGAGATTGGTTGTAATTTTGGGAGCTCACCAGTCCCCACCTGGAGGTTGGCAGGCTTATTAAATTGGTTCCTGGCCAGCTCTAGAACAAAAAGACCAGCTGCAATATATAGATCCAGCCTTGAATAGTCTTGCCAGAGTCAATTTGACCCTGAACTTTTGGGTCTGAGATGTTTCTTCATAAAGTCAGCTCTCTGAGCCAAGTATGGTTGTCAAGATTGGGGTCTGTAGGAAACTGGAAGATTTAGATGCACAGTGAACTTTTGATCTTCCCTAGTCTTCAACACTCATAAGCCCAACTTTAAAACACACACACAAAATCTGGGCCCATCGCTAAATGTGTCTTTCTAAACAAGAACAAAGAAGAAATTTAAAAAATAAAAGGGAGAAATTGACTACATGGGGGGGAAAGGGGCATGTACACACACATCCCGGCTTGTCCTCTCCAAAGTGTGTTAATGCAAGCAACTGTTGTGTCAGCTTGGGCTATTGGCAATAGAAGTAATAGTTGGCAGTGGATATTAGGCCTGGCTTAAGACAGCTATAACTCAAGCACCTGACTTTTTAAGCAGCTGAGATCTGGTTTCTTAATGGATGTTCTTTTTTATTTGTCTTATTGGTCCCTTCTTCAGATATTTTTACTTTCCCATTCAGAGTCTTTTGGATGGAATTCCTGCACTCCATTCCATTTTCCTCCCCCATTTTATGGCATGCAGTTTCCTTTAGGCCAAGTATCATTCTCCTGTTCAGCTTTATCACAGGACCACATAGGACTAGAATGGTGCAGCCCTATGACTGGTTACACCCAAAGGTCATCAACATTGCTAGAATATCGTAACTGTTTAGGATTGCACTACGAGTAATGTCTTCTGTCAGCTGATTATTTTCTTTCCTCTGAGTGTGAATGCGAACATACATTTTTAAGAACAGTGGGGGTTGGCTTGGAAGTATCTTTACTCAGTACAAACGTAGCTCTCTCTTATCTCAGAGCAACCTCATACAAACCAGTAGTGAACCTTTTTCACAGTGGTTCAAGTGGAACTGAGGGAAAATGGGTTGTGTAGGCCCCTATTGTTCAGAGTCCCGGCCATCACTAACTCACCTCTCACCCCCTGCAATTCTGCAGCTTTTTTTGCAAAATAATTCATACGGACAAACTTTAGATACCTAAATATATATGCTTTTAAATATTATTTGTATGAGGCAGGCAACCTCCCTGAACTGGGAGTTGCCACGCTGATCTGAATGTGTGTAAAGCAAGTTGCAAAGCTAGGATCACACCACTTGCAAATTTTCACTGCAGTTACTGTTAAAATGTTGCCTCTGTCTGCACCCTCCCTGCAAATAGACTGCTTTGTCACTTCCTTGGGAGTTCTGTTTTTACCCAGGTCCAGGCCTACTGTCATTCCTTCAGAGCAAAAGAGAGGGTCACAAGAGGTAACTGTTTTTATTTCTCCCTGCTCCCATGTCAAGCTCTCTCGCTGCTGAACTTAACAAACGCAACTCAACTCTCAAGGTGCTAAGACCTCAAGTGCGCAGGGCGAGATTGCCTCAACCAGCAGACTCCCTCATCTATCACTCTGTACTTTACTACTACTGCTTTTGGCCATCTTAACTCCCTGAAGGACTGTCATTCTAACCATAACTACCTAAGACCTGCCAAGATTCATTTTATGAGCTGCTGCTGAGAATTTCGCTATTTAAGGCTGATTTTTAAGCAATTTTCATTGGCACTTGATGGTACATGCTTGATTTACGGTGCCGTAAATAACCACAAATAAGGGACATCTCTTTCCTTTATGGTAAGGAAATATTACATTATTTTGATGGGGGGTGGAAGGACAGATTTCTCACTAGGTTCTGGAGTCTGTTTGCACTTCTGCTATGATGTTTTTGATGTGGCTCTATGGAGTACTTTACTGATTTTTTTAAAGATAGAACAACTGGCTTTATAGTATGCAAGACTGGGTCCTTGTATGCTTTTGCTCCTAAGAATAGGAAGAGTCTGAAATGCTGTCGGGTTAACAAACCTGAAATGTTGGCCTCGGCTTCGGCTTCTTCAGCTGCCTTTGCAAAAAAAAAATCCCATTTGGCTATCTAGTCATGAATCTACTATTGGTGTGGCCACCGAATCTAAATGTCCTCGAGTCCTTGGCCCTCTACAGAAATCTATTCAATTATTTTCTGATCACAATCCCATAAAAGCACGTATGAGAATCCGAGAAGCTAGGGGACTATTAGCAATATGTTGATGATGTTCAGAATGCTGTGGAATTACTTTGACACCATGACAGCCATCCAAAGTGATACATTGCCAATTCAAAAGCAACATTCTGCATTTTATCATCCACAACTGATGACTGGTGGGGAGGTGTTAATTAATATGTTAGTTGTGATCCTTCTTGTTGCACTACAAAAAAATGTTCCAATGCATATTAGTCGTCAACAGCAGCCTTGTTCCCCAGCAGTCGTGTGAGTGCCGCCTACTAAGAAGACTGCATCAAGAGCTGAGACTTGAGTTACTCTCAGCTATGTGTATATCCCTCCCCTTTTTCCAACATCTCTCTCATTAGCAGTGTTCATAAATGTGCCAGGGATAGTAATGTAGAAAACAGACCATACGAAAATGGAGCAGCCTTGGTGCTTTTTCAGATGCACAGTAGATGTTGCCAGCAGAATGACAACGAAAAACCTGGATCTTCATTTAATGAGGTCAAGTGCCCATCTCTGGCCATTTAGTTCCTGATCTTCAGGAACTGTCTGAATGCCCAACATCTTATTATGACATTTGCAAACTAGCAATTTGGTCTTCCAAAAGAGGCCAATGCTTGGCAGGATGGAGGATGCTTATGTATTGAATGAGACCACCACTTGCATTAGAACAGCTCCCATAATCATTCATGCGTGTTTCACGGCTCTGCCTGGAATATTAGCCTGGCCATGTGACACATGTGCCCAAACCTAAACATTCATCCTGAACAGAGGACTGAGGGGATCGTATTGCGCTGCAATATCTGGCAATGGCCCAATTTAATCCAAGTTGCAAAGAGGAGTTACTACAGTTCTTTGCTGCCATAGGTCACAGTGGCCTCAGCCCCATTTCCTTTTTTGATGTCATGTTAGTATTCTATTATTTATGGACAATGTGCAAGTCTACCTTGAATTTTGCTGGGATTTGTTCAGGAGCTAATCTATCACAGAATTACTATACTCATGTATAAGGATAAATTACCCCATTGTGTGACTTAATTTTATGGAGACCAGTTTGATTTAAACGTTCATTTCCTTTACGGTTTCTCCACTGTTGGGACAAAATGTGGGGAGGGAGGAAATTATCTTTCTTCCTCAACACATTGATGACATTTGATAGTGACACCCATTTTTGCACCCATTCTATTTAAGTGGCGTATAAATAGCATAAAAATACTGGAAAATGGGCTATGAACAGGAACCCTGCTTCTTGGGGCTCATGCAAACATTTCCAGGTTAGTTTTCCCATGGGGTGGGAACATTAACAAATTATGGCACATTTTAAAAGTATAGTTTAGTTGCATGTTCTGTTTTTCAAGCCCCAGGTCCCGACAGCTATAGTCTTCAACCTTTTCAGACCTAGGATCTACCTTTAACCTCAGGTGGCAGCAGGGGACTCACAGAGCTCAAGCAACATGGCAGGAACTCATGTATATCATGTGACAGGAAGAGGAGGAGCAAGCCTTTGAATGTACCTGTGCTAAAAAAACATCACCTCTGCTGCAGAGTGACCTCACCTTGCTGTCCTGCTGCTCCTCTAACAGTGGGACCGATTCCACAGAAGCAGTTGTTCCACCCTCGGTCTGCCATTTCCTCCAGTTGTACTGCTCAATTTCCCACTGTTTGCTGTGTGACCACATTTTGACCAACAGCTCCCCCTGATTTCCCCCGCATCTTCTTGATCCTAAAGAATAAGGATCCAGAAGACGTGGGGGAAATCGGGGGGAACTGCAGGTCAAAATGCAGCCGCACAGCAAACAGTACAACCAGAGGAAATGGCAGACCAAGGGCGGAACAACTGCTTTTGTGGAATCGGTATGGATGTGGAGAGAAGCAGGAAGTGTGGAGCTCTTGCTCTTTATCTATGGCCACTGCCAGGATGTCTCACAAAAAGCAGCAGAGCAGTGGCAACTTTATATGAAGTTGGTCCTCATGAGGTGGGAGTCTGTAATCAACCTGACTATGACCCCTGGATTGAAAATCCCCACACTAAAGTTCAAATTACAATGAAAGAATTAAAGGACATCAGTAAAGAAACAGCCACACAACTAATCCTGCATATCTGAGGGGCTCTGGGGCTTGCGTTTCTCAGAAAGCAGCTCACCATACAGCATGGCAGGATGGACCTGAAACAAAGGGGACTTTTTCTGAAATGGCATATAAGGTATATGTGAGGGATAAAAGAAAGTTAAAATCTAGAGATGCTTCCAAAACCCTCAGAATCCAAATTTATCTCTGGATTTCAGGAGTGCCAAGGTGTTTGGGTTCCATTGTATTAAGAACCTTCTATTTTAATTTTTATTTCTGAATTTCGAATAGAACATTGTACCTGAAGCTTTCTGTTCCTTCAGTTCTTCATGCCTTTCCCACCCCATGGATATTACTGATCCATACATATGCACTGATAACACAGTGCACAAAAGCAATCTTGATGTGTTTGTACATTGATTTGAATCAAGATTGCTTTTGTTTACTGTTTTACCAATATGCAGAAGTGCGTGTGTGCAGTGCTAAAACACTGCATGTGAAATGAATCCTGGGACAAATGCCAGGGGTGTCGAACTCATTTTGTTATGAGGGCCAGATCTGCCATAAATGAGACCTTGTTGGGTTGGGCCATGTGTGTCATAAAATATAATGCCAGGTAGCGGAGAGATAAACTTTCTAAAGGACACAAACACAAAGGGTTTTTTTACTTAAAATAAAAGCATGCTTAAAACAGCACTCTTGCAATATTTTGTTTATTTAACAGTGTCTGATAACTGACACCTCTTGCTCTGAATTATTGCATCAAAATGTCTGTGCTATTGCAATCTTGAGTATGCTGTTCAGGTGTGTATCTGTGAGTTGTAAACCTACGATGATGCAGCAGCAGCAGAACTCAAATAAGAAGCAGAAGACAGCCAATTCCACTGCGGGCCTGATAGAAGCCCTCCGGGGGCCTGATCCGGCCCCTGGGCCGCATGTTTGACACCCCTGATATATGCAATACCATCAAGTTTGAGTGTTGTATGTGTGCACGTGTGTGCTTTGTTTGTTTGTTTTGCAATGTTGCTTCAATGTGAACCTTTGCTTTGTAGAGAGGAAACTTGGGGGGGGTGCAAATAAACACAAATAAATGCAATTTAATTGAAGCTGTACAACTCAACAGACCTCTCACCCCCTACACCCTTGAAGCTGGTGATAAGCTGCAAGTATGTCTCGGGCTTATGGAGCTTCTTCCATTACAATTGAGGGGGAGTGGCCATAAGCCACAAGCTAAAAGCCAAAGCCTTCTTTGGCCAAGCCCAGGCTTTCAATTACCCACAAGAAGGGAGGGAGAAATGCTCAACTCAAGTCTTATGGAGTTGGCTTTGAAGCCCTCAGTTTCCTCTTTCCTTTTATTGTCATAGGCAATATGCCATAAATGCTAAGTATAAAATACCAGCTAAGCACAATTTTTTAATCAACCAGAAAAAACTCTTATTCATGAGAAAGGACCCTTTTAATTAAATTCTCTGAGCTGAACTACTGGACTTTTATTGAATTATATGCTAATAAACCAAATTCCAGATAGTTCATCAGTGATTCCTGCACACACACACACTCACCCAAATAAAAGTTTGTTTTATTTTGTTCAAGAGCACCAACACAAAAATAATTTAAAAATATTATCAGCACAAAACACCTGAAACTTGTTTCTGTGGTATGCAAGAGCGCTTATAGTACTTCTCTGGAAAAGCAGCAAAAAGAAATAAAATACATGTCTTCCCTTCCATGGAAGGTAATCCTTTAATTTGTAAAATATGTTTAGAAACCTAAAGGAATAAATGTTATTCTCACTTGAAATCCATTATCAGTTCTCCTCTCTTGCCAGAAGACGAATGGATCAAAAGCTAAAGTGTAATGGAACCACAGCGTAATAATATGGGATGGAAGTGACAGAAGCTGCTACCTTCTGGCTTCCCTTCCATTACTGCCTTCCTTGGATATCAAAAAAAGAGGAAAAGGAAGGGAATTCGTTCAGAGGCTTTCTACATATTTAAAAATGCCACCATTCAACACACCAAGACGTTAGCCAGTGAGGAGCACCTGTCAGGTTCCACAGCCAACAACTGAGTACACGCTTATCAGAAAGGTTATACTTTATTGCAGAGCTATAGAGGCAATATATAGGGAGCTGCGGTGGCTCAAGTGGTTAAGACGCTGAATTGCGGGCTGTGGAAGGTCAGTAGTTCAGCAGTTTGAGACCCAAGTGTGCCGCATGACGGAGTGAGCTCCCGTCTCTAGTTCCAACTCCTGCCAACCTAGCAGATTGAAAGCAAGAAATTGCAAGTAGATAAATAGGTACCGCTTCGGTGAGAAGGTAACAGCGTTCCGTGCGCCTTGGTGCTTAGTCATGCCGGCCACATGACCACAGAAATGTCTTCAGACAGCGCTGGCTCTTCAGCTTTGAAACGGAGATGAGCACCGCAACCCTAGAGTCGGACTCGACTGGCTTTCGAGCAAGGGAACCTTTACCTTTATAGAGGCATTAACATAGTCACTGTTAAGAATGGCAACGTTCCTACAAGCATAATGGGATATAGGGTATTCGTATGCACCCCCCCTTTCCATAAGCCAATTAGCCAGGCTCCCACGCGCGGGAGAAGGGTCCCCAGGCCGTTAGAGGCCACAGCTGGGATTCTGGGAACCGAAAGCTCTCCCACGGTTCTAGGCATCCCAGACACTTCACCAGCAACCTGCAACCCATCGCCCGCCAGCCCGCCGGATGGTCCGAGGCGGCGGCAGCGGCGGCGGCGTTGCAGAGCGTCTCCTGCGCATGCGCAGGAGACGGTCTTGCACTTTCGGGGGGATTTAAACATCCCCCCGAAATTTTTTTAAACTTTTTGTATTTTTGTGCACACGTGGGGACTGGCCCACGTGTGCACAAACCTCCCCCGGCCCCCCAGCTGCCCCCTCCGTGCTGATTTAGCGATCCGCACGGAGGGGGCAACTTGGCTATTAGATATATAGATATATAGGGAGCTGAGGTGGCTCAAGTGGTTAAGACGCTGAACTGCAGGCTGTGGAAGGTCAGTAGTTCAGCAGTTCGAGACCCGAGTGTGCCACATGATGGAGTGAGCTCCCGTCTCTAGTTCCAACTCCTGCAAACCTAGCAGTTTGAAAGCAAGAAATTGCAAGTAGATAAATAGGTACCGCTTCGGTGAGAAGGTAACAGCGTTCCGTGCGCCTTGGTGCTTAGTCATGCCGGCCACATGACCACAGAAATGTCTTCAGACAGCGCTGGCTCTTCAGCTTTGAAATGGAGATGAGCACCGCAACCCTAGAGTCGGACTCGACTGGCTTTCGAGCAAGGGAACCTTTACCTTTATAGAGGCATTAACATAGTCACTGTTAAGAATGGCAACGTTCCTACAAGCATAATGGGATATAGGGTATTCGTATGCACCCCCCCTTTCCATAAGCCAATTAGCCAGGCTCCCACGCGCGGGAGAAGGGTCCCCAGGCCGTTAGAGGCCACAGCTGGGATTCTGGGAACCGAAAGCTCTCCCACGGTTCTAGGCATCCCAGACACTTCACCAGCAACCTGCAAGGTCATAGATAAGCACAGTGCAGAAGCAATAGTAAAGAACCAGCATCTGGCCCACTGAGGAAGAAAATGGATCCCCCCCCCATCATGGCAGCATAGCTGACAGCACCCAGAAAGTCATCGCAGGCTGCCATTTAACAAAGCATAGGTTAGGCTTCTTTTTTTCCAGTCCAGTCACATCCACCTAGGCTGACTCCACAGGATTTTCAAGGCAACAGATGTTCAGAGTTTGGTTTGCCATTGCCTGCCTCTGCATAGCAACCCTCGACTTCCTTATCAGTCTCCCATCCAAGTACTGACCAGAGCTGACCCTACTTAGCTTCCAAGATCTGATGAGATCAGGCTAGCCTGATATATTAATGTATGCTGTGAATACTCTTGCTGTGTGCACAGGGAAGGGAAACAACCATATTGGTAGGCAGCAGTAGTGCAAATGGTGGTGACCTTGGGTAGGACCAGGTGTGGAAAGGATGAGTGGTTCTGCACATAAGGAGATGGTGGTCCCCTGATGTGGGTCTCTCGCCTAGGGCCCACAGAATCCTGGAGCTGACCCTGATGAGTGCACAAAGACCAAGGAAGGTGGTCTTTTTCTACTGTATCTTATTAGCAGCAAAATCAGCATGGCCTGGTGGTTTTGAAACCATTAGAAATTAGCTCACACTTTAAATATATCTATCTCCAAGTGAAAAAATATGGGCAAGGGGAAAGAACAACCTACATCCTCACATATATTTTGACACTCAGATTTCCTCAGTAATGAAAGGAAACTCCTCACAGGAAGGCCTGCATAGTCATTCTGGAACATTCTGCTCGACTGAAAATGTTCAGAGTTCTCATCACTTCATTTGAGATGTGTTACACATAAAGTTGTTAGGGATATTGTTTACACACAGTGTCTCACCTCCCGAATAAAAACTTTCCAGTATGTTCTCAGTTTCTAGAAAAAAGTTTCCCCCCTGCTAATGCTATCCTAACCCAAACAGCTTAATGTAAAGCATTTACCAGCCAGCCATAAATAAAACACAACATTAGAAAGTGCTCTGACACTTTACTTGGGGCCCCTTTAGAGAAACAAAAATACAGGCAGTAGTCTGAAAAAAAACAACCCAGTTTCCTCACAGGCAATGGAGGTGGGAATTCAATCTACAGATTATATTATGAAATATGCCTCAGAATCTGTTTCATCATGATGTGTACCAGCATGAAAATAGCATGTAGTGGGAGCAGGATTTACAACTGGACATTAAATAAGGGCATGTGGAAACATTATTAGGTAAACTTATACTTAATTACTCTTAGCCACATTCCCATACCAGTAACAAAATGGTAGCACAGACAACATGTTCCAAGTGTAATATCTGAGCCTGTTTTACTGGAACACCACGAAAGCAAAATAGAATAGAAGTGGACTGATTCATTGCAATGCATTGTACTGAGAAGATTCTTGTTGTTTACTTCCTTTCACAGGTTAAACTCCAATAGTGCTATAAAGGACATCTGGGCATGTAACAGCTCTGCAGTTAAAAAAAAAAAAAGTGTGTGTGTGTGGGGGGGGAGGTTAAGAAATTATCTTTGGGGCATTAAGAGTCTTCACCGAAGCTGTCGTCCAGCTTTCTTTCGATGTGTTTATTGGAAGTTTCACTAGTGACTCCAGTGTCAGCAAAAAGTATCATGAAAATGTTTTACAAGTTGCTGAAGGCTCATAAAACACTAATGAACTTCCTGGGTTCTCTGCTTTCAGCAGTTCATTATGGTGACCCATCCATTCTTCATGAGTGAGTTTGCCAATCCCCTCTGAGGCGCTGACTGTAATCCCAAACTAAAAACTGAAGACCAGGCCTACATCCCTTTGTAATATTGCAAGGTCAAATGTTCATAATCCAAAAAAACACTATGGGATACACCGAACACAGAGCCCTTGACATCTTGAGCAATTATTATGTTCTTGTTGTGTCTGCTGACCGCCACCAGGGGCCAGCGAATATCCCAGAGCTTGACTCTGGGATAACAATAGGGACTAGGCTCCTAGTCCCTCCACTAGGGAACCAATGGGCACCGTGGCGGGAGATTCAAACCCACCAACGGGGCCCAGGGGTGTGTCCCCAAGAGTGTATATAGTTTGCCTGCCGGCCGTTAGCAGCAGTTCGTGTTGTGTACCAAATAAGCGTGCTATGCACTATGCCAGTCTTTGTCCTTCGTCCATGCGGCTAACCCACTACACAATAATTCTGTTGTTGTTGTTCAGTTGCACAGTCGAGTCCAACTCTTTGCGACCCCATGGACCACATCAGGCCAGGCCCTCCTGTCTTCCGTCATGCTCCAGAGTTTGCTTAATTTCATGTTTGTTGCATCAATAACACTGTATTACGTTCTACAAGTGCCTTTTTTAGGAAAAAAATTCCTCACACAGCAATAAGTGTTGCAAAATGAGGTTTGAATCTCAGAACGCTGGTCTGTGATAGCTTTGAATGCTGAAGCTGCACAGATGGTTGACAGAAAGTTTAAAGAACTAAATTCAAGTCTGTTATCACATAGAGACCAACAAGATATTGGTAGTATAAACTTTCGAGAGTCAAAATTCCCTTTGTCAAATTTGACAGAGGGAGCTTTGCCTCTTGCAAGCTCATACCCCCCCCCCCCAAATCTTGTTGGTTTCTGAGGTGCTACATGACTTTTAAAGAGTTCTATGGCTGTTAGAGGCAAGGAGGCAAATAGGGTTGCCAACCTCTAGGTAAGGGCTGGAGGTCTCCTGGAATTAGAACTGTCCGGGAGATGACAGAGTTCCCTTGAAGAAAATGGCTGCTTTGGAGGCTGGACTTTATGACATTATAGTCTGCTGAGTTCCCTCCCAGGAATCTCCAGGAATTTCTCATCTTGGAGTTGACAACCCTATAGGTAAATGAGGAAAAAAGACAGTGAAGGAAACATCATTTTTTAAAAAGTCCTGAAAAGCCTTCTTAAGAGAGCATCTTAGGATAGAATATGTAGTAGAAACAAATTACAGAGAAATCAAGAGCTTACTTTACATGAGCAGGATTTATATAGCGCAATGGTTAAAAGTAATTATGTATTTTCTTAAATTATTTTTCCTTGCTTAATGTAACTTTCTTCAGTAAAAACATGTTCTGCTAATTAAATCTTAATAAATCCATAACCTGAACCGATCCTTACATCTAGTGCACAGTTCTATCAATTAACATGCTACATTAATATTTCCCAAGGTATATTTCAGGGTGCCTTTGGGGTGAGGCAAAAGAAACCATAAATGGGGCAGTACCCCCAGGACAGACTGCATGTCACGAACAACATGAAGAGCATGTAATGGCAGTGTCACCATGCCATGTGTTCTTTCCAGGACAGGGTGCAGGTGGAATGTTGGAATTACCAAATCTCAAATTTATTTATTTATTTATTCATTAGATTTGTATCCCACCTTCCCCAACGAGCTCAGGGGAGCTACAACAGAGGCAATTGCCATAACAACAGTTAAAACAACATAAAAACAATCATTAAACAGTATAAAACAATCATTAAGTAAAGTGCGGTGCTCTTGATGTTAAATTTTTCTTAATCCAAGATGAGTTCCATTCATTAACCTAACCTGACAACATACATTCTTTGGTTAACTAGGCGTCTGCCCAGGGCCGGCTCACCTCCAGATCTAATCCATCGTCGAAGATGGCAACTTGGTGGTGGTACAGTGACAGCGGTGGCTCCTATGCAAAGGCCTGGCAGAAGAGCTCCGTCTTGCAGGCCCTGAGGAACTGTGCCAGGTCCCGCAGGGCCCGAACCTGCTCTGGGAGCTCATTCCACCAGACAGGAGCCGCCGCCGAAAAAGCCCTGGCCCTGGTTGCAGCCAGCTTGATGTCCTTGGGGCCAGGAACCACCAGTAGGTGCTGCGACCCCGACCGTAGCGCTCTTGGGGGAACATATGGAGAAAGGCAGTCCCTTAGGTACGCTGGACCCTGGCCATCAAGGGCTTTATAGGTAAGAACCAACACTTTGAAGCAAATCCGGTATGCTATAGGCAGCCAGTGCAGTGCCTTCAGCGCAGGCTGGATGTGGTCCCATCTAGTGAGACCCATCAACAGCCTGGCTGCCGCATTCTGCACCAGCTGCAGTTTCCGGATTTGCGACAAAGGCAGCCCCATGTAGAGAGCGTTGCAGTAGTCCAACCTTGAGGTGACCGTCGCATGGATCACAGTGGCGAAGTCATCGTGGTCAAGGAAAGGAACCAACTGCCGGTCAAGGAAAGGTATCTGGTTTGATTTGTATATTCTTCTTTCATTTCTCTCTTTCTCATAAGTAATGAACTCATGCATGTTCATTTTAATTTTTGTTTCTCTTTCCTCATACTAAATTTTCTCATTGAAATTAGCAATTTTTTCAACATTTTTAATCCTATAGAAATAGTATAAAACAAAGGAAAGAATAATCAAGGACAGTAATGAAAGCAGTTAGTTCAATTTATTTAGATCACTGGGCCACCAAGCAGTTTACAGAATTCTCCATTTTATCCTCACAACAACCATCCTGTGAGGTAGGTTAGGCTGAGAGGAAGTGACTGGCCTGAGGTCATCTAGTAAGTTTCCGTGGCAGAGGCGCAATTCGAACCTGGCTCCTACAGATCCTAGTCCAGGCCTGTAGCCAGGATTCTGTAATTCAGGGGGCCTTTAAATAAGTCAGGGGGCACTGATGTCACAAAATAACAGTAAAAATTTTAAAACTCACTTTTGCATTTGTTCGCACTCTGCTTGCCTACATGGGGAAGCAAGCCACGCTTGGGAAGGGGCGGTGGTGGGGAGTCCTCCAGGTGGCCCAGAGAGTTGGGAGTCCTCCGGGTGGCCCAGAGAGTCAGGGGTGCTGGGTGCTGGAGGGAAGTCAGGGGGCCTCGGCAGGAAGTCAGGGGGCCAGGCCCCGAAATGCCCCACTGTGGCTACAGGCCTGTCCTAGTCTGACATGACAATGATGACATGAAATCAGTCAAGAAACTACAACGGCTGCCATATCAGCTTATCCCTAAATCAGTATGCCAATCCAAGCAAGCCAAAAGTATTCTTGGCAACCACAACTACTTGACTCTCCAGGGTCACTACCAACCTGCATTCCTAATTCTTAGGGGGAGAACAGAACCCCTTCCAAAGCTCTTACTCTCTCATCAGCTAACCCACAGACCATTTGGCCACTCTATCTTGCCCAGCTTCAGCTTGGGTTTTTTTTTAAAATAAATCTTTAATTAAATATAGAAAAAAACCAGACATAAACATCAAGTACACACCCCACTCCCCATATAGAAGAACAACCGACAGAGTACACATAACAATAAAGAAAGAAAAAAAGTAAAAAAGCAAGCAAATTAAAGCATTGGTAGAGAGCTCAACATTCGGCATAAATACAGAGAGAAGGAATTCTTTCCCTTTCTTCTTTTTTCTTTTCCTATAAACATACATAATTAATATATAGTTACAGCATGATTAAAGTATATAGAGAGGCTTACTTAACTTCAGTTTGTGAACTCCTTCCAATCCCTCATGGTCTCAGGAAAAGGTCTTCAGTAGCCTTCCCAAAGCCTGATGAAAAGGAGACTTAGTGGATGGAAGAGACTCAGAGTTGCCGAACTCCAAGTGGGGATTGGAGATCTCCTGCTTTTACAGCTGATCTCCAGACTACAGAGATCAGTTCCCCTGGAGAAAACGGCTGCTTTGGAAGGCGCCATGGTCCTTGTACCATGCTGAGGTCCCTCCCCTCCTCAAACCCCGCCCTCTCCAGGTTCCACCACCCAGATCTCCAGATATTCCCTAATCCAGAGCTGGCAATCCAAAGAGACATCATCTCAAATCACCAGAAGATCTTTCCCACTGGTTTCACTTTGAGTAGGAATGCTGTGAACTCCACAGTGGGCAGGTTTGGCAGACAAGCATGCTGTGTTCGGTAGTGGTGGCTGTCTGCAGGCCGTGCCTCAGGTCTTCCCGCCTTCCAGAGCTGGCCTCAGGCAGCTGCCAAGAGGCTTCATGGCTGCCGAGAAGCTGTGGTGGTCCTTTGTCTGCACAGACAGTCTATTCAGTGTTTGTCTGAGCAACGACAGCTAATCTTTGGTTGGGGTTAGTAGGACTTCCATCAGGGGATGGTGCACATCTGTGAAGTGCTGCCGATTGCAGCGCACCACATCGTGCTGATCTGAGGAGTGGCCTGCTTGAGTAGGCCCAGGCCTCTCGTAGGCCACAGAACAGCCTGTTGAAGGGTTGGCTCCCTGTTTGCCATCAACAGCAAGGCCGTAGGCTGACCTGGTGCCTGTTCGAGCATCCTCGATGTTGAGTTGAGGTCCGGATGGTTAATATGTTCTCAGTCTTCCTTTTCTTCTTCCCGTTCCTTTAGCTCTCCTGTTACATCCCCATGGAAACAATTGAATCGCACCTTGGTAGATAAACGTTGGCTATTTTTCCAAGGCCTGGCTTTCTCTTTCCTTGGGGCTTAGCAGGCAAACAGCCTATAAAGGCTAAGATATTTT
Organism: Gekko japonicus; assembly: GCF_001447785.1. NCBI lineage: Eukaryota > Metazoa > Chordata > Lepidosauria > Squamata > Gekkonidae > Gekko > Gekko japonicus. Next base: position 184,635 of record NW_015173725.1, on the reverse strand, counting down.
GACAGACTGTAACTTTTTGACCAGCGTTGCAGCTCCAGCTCCAGTCTCCCAATCATAAGTCAGGAATGCTGTCCTCTCGCACCTTTCCAGCTCTTTCCTCACTGCTGTAACGGCTGTGACAGAGAAGCACATTTCAAAAGTGCAAAAGTCAGCCGGGTGGGAAATGTACCAGAACTCCCCTTTCCACTTACATGTTTCCAGCGGTCCAAGAAACACAATTAATTAGTGTTATTGAGCTGCTTTGCTCCCTAATAAAATTATTTCAGAGTGGTTATATGACAAGCCAGGGGTATCGTAGTCTGCACACTGAAGTAATTAGCAGACTCTTTGATTACATTACGGCAAGTTAAAGGACGTTGTTTGGAACACCAGACACATGGAAAACACATGTTGCACTGAATCCTGAACATAGTAGTTTAGATTAGAGGTGTTGATGAATTGTGTGGAAATTATTACACAGACTCCAGGCATATTTTGGGCAGCCACATCCATGCACTTCCCAGACACATCATTTGGGGGTGGGAAGCGGGCTTTCTCTTTGTGTGTGTGTTGTTTTTTTTAAAATAGAACACAAATAACTGTGGGGATATTTTTAATATGTCCTTTGTACTTTTAAACAAATAAATAATGAATTGCAGAGAGAGGGAGCTAAGAATCCTAGCACAGAAGAAGGGGATTCTGAAGAGGAATGAGTGACATCATAGTTAGAACAATATACTTCAAATGGGATTCAGAGAGCTATGAGAATGGCTCATGGTGCTGGGGATTTAGCCAACAGGATCACTGCCAGGGCTATATGGCTGATCACAGGAGGTATTCCTGAAAGAAGCAGATCACACTTTCCCGTTTCAGAGGGAGAGGAAGAAATGGCCTGGTATCTCTTTATGGTGCTTGGATCCAGGCACAGCTGAATGTCCCCTTCTCCCAGCTAACCTGAGGTCTTCCTGAGGTCACAAAAAGACAAGACAACAGCCAGGCATTCGTCTTCCATGCCTGGACCTGGACCTTACTGAAGTAGGGTGAAGGATGGGGGAACTTACCAGGAGCGGGAGGGAGGTCCAGGTGATGTCGATATGGTTACATCACTTTTGGAGAGCCCAAGAAATGACATCATCATGCTGTGCGATCAAGGCGACGCTCTGGTATTTAGGCAAAAACTCTGTAGTAAAAATGGCTTCCACCATAGAGTTTTTGCCCAAATACCAGAGTGTCGCTGTGGTGTTGCTGACGTGATGATGTCACTTTCAGTGCACACCAGAAGTGACATTGCCCCTTCACTGGAAACATAGCTTGGGCCTCCCTCCCTCCCTCTCCTGCTAAGTCCCCCACCAGCCAGCTGATTGGTGGGAGGCTGGGGCTTGGTAGCAGGGGATCCCCTGCCTCCACCAGGGGTGCTGGCAACACTGTGGGCTAAACTAGAGGTGATGGCATCTTCATGGCTGCCACAAGGCTGCTGCCACCATTTAAAAGTCATTTTAAAATGATTTGAGGTCCTGGCCTTCAGCATGGCAGGCTGAGGCACTCTGGTCCCCCCCCAATGCCTTATCAATTCCTGAAGAGGCAGTGAACCCCTCCCTCTCTGTGGCTGTTTCAGCACTTGGAAAGGCACAAGGGGGGGGAAACAAGAGTGCTGTGGGCCAGATCAGGGCCTCATGACATTTTTAATCCATGAGGATGCCATCATGTCTAGTCTGCTGACCCTATGAACAACTTCTCCAAGAACCCTTTCTGTTGTATTGTATTTATACCAGAAGCCACAAGAAAGAGGTGCATGGGTATTTTACATATTGTCTCTGCAGCATGTTCCCATAGAACACAAAAGAGAATGTGAGAATTGGTTTGCACATTGTTTGGAGAGCTGTGGTTCTTTCCATCTTTTTAACTATTCCTAAACAATCGGGTGATGTCCACACCTTCTGCCCATACCCCTGGTGTAGACAGTACGGTTAGGTACAATGCTAGCAGTGTCTGCTTCATTTCTAGTCATGCCATCATCATGTTGCATAATCACTCTCTCCACATCTAGTCACATGAGTAGAAGATTCCAATATAGATACGGGACCAAACAAGGAAGAGGTTGCGCTCACTCAACTCCAGCTAGCATATGTACCAGAACTGAAAGGGTGCTCTTGCACAGGCGTATGTGGGCAGTTCTACCAACTGATCCCCACCCCAGCCCAGGGCAAACTGAACTCTGTAATGTTGTCTCCTTTCCCCTCTTTTCAAACTTAAAAAGCCAACATGTCCAAGACTCACACTGAGCATTCTCAGAGAGCACCCAAAATGACCACAGTCCAGATAAAATGGGCCAGCGTCCATCCCACCTTCTCCTCCAGTTAAAAAGACCATCTGTCTCACATTCACATACTCCCGCTTCACTCAAAGCTATAAATGAATGATGATTTTTCTATGGCAAGAAAAGCGGCCATTCCAGCTGGCTGCAGCCTCTACAGCAAATCACCCAAAGCAGTAGATGATTCCAGTATGAAGATTAAAATCCAGTCTTGGCTGGGAGCAGAAAAGCATTCCCATCCTAGAAGTTGGCCCAGAAGACCCTTTGCCTAATTAACTGCCGCAGGTGGATGGCGGTGAATGTCCTTCCAGTTATTTCTGTAGTTATCACATATGGTTGGGCTGAAAAGTTCTCCCCCTCCCCGCTATGAACTTGGCACCTCAGAGGTGGAATATTTTGGGTGATAGCTATCATTCCCCACTACCACCGCCACACACAAGTACTCATAAAACTCATAAAAAACTAATCTCTATCAGTTTATGAGGGAAAGAATTAGGAATAATATTAAAGTATAAGGTGTTAGATGAGCCCCGCTCTTTCCATTTTAATTTTAAAAGCAAAGCCTCAGAGAAAAGCCTGCTTTCCCTGAATTTTTCATGTCTGGTTTCATATACAGAAGATCACCCCTCTCTCTCAAAGCCTGTTCCCAAACATGGCAATGGACAAGCTTGGTTACAGTGGTAACATGGTGAAACTCCCTGTTGATTGGTTGCCAAGCCAATAATCTGGTCGTGTCAACTTTACAACAGAGGACAAAATTCAGCTTGGTGTCTCTTTGTTCACCCCTATATTTTAATGGTAAGCCACTAAGGGTGTGTGGAACATCAAGCCCTAAATGTACCAAGTGATCTGTCTACTAAAGCTGCTTTACCTGTCTGCCATGTCAGGGTGTTCTTTCTCTTTTTTCATCAATGGTATTATCATGGATACAGTGATGAGAGACAGCATGGCTGAATTTCTTAATCTTCTGCATAGTCTGGGAGTGATGGGGTTGAGGGGTACTGTGGTTCCTGGGTGCCCTGTGTTTCTATTAGTTTTTCCTTGTTTGGCTTCTAGTGGCAAATAAAACCAGAGGAGCTCTTTCTTTGAGTATATTGGGAAGGATGCACTTGGTTCATTCATTTAAAATAAAGTCCATGGGCTCCAGGCAGCTTAGTAAAGGTAAAGGTTCCCTTGCTCGAAAGCCAGTCGAATCAGACTCTAGGGATGCGGTGCTCATTTCCAAGCCGAAGAGCCAGCGCTGTTCGAAGACGTTTCCGTGGTCATGTGGCTGGCATGACTAAACACCAAGGCGCACAGAACGCTGTTACCTTCCCACCAAAGTGGTACCTATTTATCTACTTGCAATTTCTTGCTTTCGAACTGCTAGGTTGGCAGGAGCTGGGACCAGAGACGCGAGCTCACTCTGTCATACAGCACTCGGGTCTCGAACTGCCGAACTACCGACCTTCAAGTCTGCAGCTCAGCGTCTTAACCACTTGAGCCACTGCAGCCCCCTGCCAGGCAGCTTACCATCTTATAAAACGGTATTCAGTAAAACAGTACCCAGTCCCAACAGTCAAAAGGCACTAGACCATCACAACACAAATGCCAAGAAAAAACTGACCACACATGAAGCTGCCTTATACATGTCAAGCCATCGATCCATCTAGCTTGGTATTTGTTTATTTATTATTATTTATTTATTACTTTGACTTTTACCCCGCCCTTCCCGCCAAAGCAGGCTCATGGCAGCCTATATAAGGAAACAATAGAAAACAATAATATACATATCAATATAAAATGCAGGATAAAATTATTTAAAACATTAACATATCGCTGGTGATACAGCTATGATAAAGTGCATTCAGAAGCATACAATTCAGCGGTACCTCCACTCTTGGTGGGCTCAGGGTGGCAGTAAATTTGGCACAGGGCATAGATGGCAATGTGCAGCTCCTTACCTGAATGCCTGATGGAAGAGCTCCATTTTCACGGCCCCGCAGAACTGTGAGAGGTCCCGCAGGGCCCTGATCTCATCTGGAAGCTCATTCCAATAAGTTCGAGCTGCTACAGAAAATTCCTGGTCCTAGTCGATACCAGCCTGGCGTCCTTTGGGCCGGGGGGGGGAGCAAGCGACTTTGTGACCCCAACTGTAGTGCTCTCTGGGGAACATATGGGGAAAGGCAGTCCCTCAGGTAAGTAGGTAGGTAGGTTTGGTACTGGCAGCAGCACTCTTGCTAGCCAGCATAACTGGGATCGAACCTGGGACCTTCTGCACATGCCAAACATGTGCTTGGCTGTTCAACTATACCTTCCTTTGAAGCAGCCAATTATTCAATTCAATTTATTACGGGTCTATATGACCGAAGTCTTGACCAAAAGAGAATGCAAAAGGGGTAAAATAGGTACATAAAATTGACATAAAATATGACAAGTACATAGTCACAATCAGTAAACATATAAAACCCAGGCATAGCCCAGAGAATAAAAAAGACCTAACTACACTTGGGGCGGAGCCAACTAACTAAAATCCTCCGAAGATTAAAAATCGGTGTAGGTGTTTGCAAAGATGATAAAGCTTTCAGTGTTTCTTGAGAGCAGCAACCTTAGCCAGGAACCGTGCCACGTTAGCTGTTATCAGTCCATTGGCATTTGAATCAGATAACAATACTGAAAGCACCCAAGGTTGCAAGGGAAGGTTCTTCTTCGTAAGAATAGGAATGATATATATCCCTCTATCTTGAGTCCAATGGGGACAGCGAAACATCAGATGGTCTAAAGTTTCAATTTCGCCAGAGTTGCACAGACAGAGGCGATCTGAGTAAGGTAAGCCTCTAAATCTGCCCAGCGTTACCATTGTTGGAAATGCATTTAAGCGGGCCAGCATAAAGGTGCGGCAGTGGGATGGAATTGGTAGCGATGAATGAAAATCCAGAAATCTCTCTGGAGGGGGCAACCCCAGAGCCAAAGGAGAACAGGTGCGTCTGGCCCTGGCCACGGTGCTAGCCCAATCCAACTGTTTGAGTTTCTTCAAGGTTTCCTCGAGCTGGGAGGGCAACAGCTCTTCAGTAGGTGAAGAAATCGGAACTCCCAATGTCTTGAGTTTACCCGCAAGAAGGGACAGCCAAGGGTTAGATGTCGTGTCCTTTAGGATGAGACGAAGAAAACCGGCCTGGGGGTGATGACTTGGGTCAGATAGCTTAAATCTCAACTTGAATGCCCTTTTCCATCGCTTCTCGGCCTTTTGGCTAAGATCAAGTGCAGCCAATTATCATACAGAGCTACCAGGGTGCATATGATTTATCTGATACAAATAAGTGCAGAGCTAAAGCCAGCCATTTGGGGTACATCTCCACAGGGCTGGTTCCAGGTTTTTAGGGGCCCCAGGCAGAGTATTAAGAGGCCCCCCCTTACCTCCTCTGCCCACCACCAGGTCCCCATGCAAACCTCCCTTCCTGTCCCCACCATTTATCCTCCAACTGCCCACATGTCCCTGCCCAGCCTGCTTGTGACCACTCCCACCATCCACACTCTCAGCCATCTGTACAGACTTTCCTTGACAGCACTGGGTGGTGTGTGTGGCTAGGAGTGTTGTTGCTGCGACCATTAGGAGCATCAGTTGCACCACCTGTTGGTGGTACTGGGCAGCCCAGGTAGCCAGGGGCACAGGAGGGGAAGCATTTGCCAGCAAGCAGGCAGGGGAAGGGTGGGCAGGTGGGTAGCCGAGGAGGTGTGCAGGCAGGGGGTGGGTGGCAGTGGGACCTGCAAGAAGCTCTGGGCCCTGGCAGATGCCCCACCTGAGGGTATGCTGGTGCCAGCCCTGCATGATCTGCAGACTGGTGGTTTTCAAAGAGCATGGAAGAGCCCACCCTGCACTCCCAAATCCTGGAGCAGACATGTGTTAGGGAACAGCTACCCCGCTGATCCCTTCCTTCTCCAAACAGAAGTGGATTCAGGAATCTCAAACACCAAGAGCACAGTTTGCACGGAGAAAATAGTACATGTTTCTTTTTAGAAGAAGAGATTGGATTTATACCCCGCCCTTCACTACCCAAGGGAGTCTCAGAGCAGCTTACAAACTCCTTTCCCTTCCCCTCCCCACAACAGACACCCTGTGAGGTGGGTGGGGCTGAGAGAGCTCTGACAGAAACTGCTCTTTTCCAAGAACAGCTGTGCCAGAACTATGGCTTGCCCAAGGTCATCCAGCAGGTGCAGGTGGAGGAGTGGGGAATCAAACCCGGTTCTCCCAGATTAGAGTCCATGCACTTCACCACTACACCAAACTGGCTAGTATTCTTTCTGTGCTTCAGAAATGCTACAAGTTCTGAACTGATGTCACACCCCCTTCTGTGGGCATACCCCAAACTGCAGAAGGTTGACTACTAACTACAACAATGTTTCCCAAGAAGCTACCTTGCTAACCTATCAGTTCCTTTATTGCCCTGACAATGTTGCCAGGACAGAAGCCACCCAAATGTACAGTCTTGACCAAGATCACAACTTCCACTTCCCATCAACCTCTGCAAAAGCAAGCAAGATGGTAGCACCATCTTTGTTAGAAACCCAACTCTTGAGACAAACCAGCCCCCTCGTCTCGAATGTTTCCACAGCCGTTAGCAGCCTATAAACTATTAAGTTCCTTGATCTTTCAAAATATGTGGTGAGGAAGCCAAACCCACCCGCCTTTCCACCGCCACCCAAGCTTTCTTCTCCTTCTCTACCGGCAATCGACCCACCCCTTCTTGTAAATAACCCCCTGCCCAAATAAAGCTGTTTTAGAAATTAAGCATCTCCTCATTGGATAGTTTACAGCCAACTCTTGACAAAGCTCATGGATTACGTTCACACTCGTAACGCGCTCTTTCCATTATTCTTTGCCACTGGGAAATTCCATTGGCTGCCTAATCCTTCATGCTTCACCAGCGGATGCAGTCTGTGGCTCAGGCAGCCTCACTTCACAGCCTGGAGTCCCGGTAATGTGCAGTTCAGATAATCATTTGCACCTGCACAAAATAACGTAAACTCACCTGGCACTGACTTGGTGCAAGAGTTAGGGACATAAGCAAAAATAGACAGAAGTCATGGGTAATGTTCCCTCTAAGCCACGCAGTCTTGTGAGCAAAAATCCTACTTTGTGAGCTACTGGCATTAAAGTTGTGAGCGAGAGATTCGGCTGCTGCATAAATCAGTTTGCTCTGGAGCCCTCCTTCCTGAGCCAAGACAAAAATGTGTGAGCTAGAGGCTAAAAAACTGTGAGTCACACTGACTCAGCTTAGAGGGAACACTGGTCATGGGCACCTAAGCTTTTTTACTAGACCCTTTACTACACACACACACACACACCCTAGGGACTAGGGTTGCCAGTCCTGGGTTGGGGAATACATGGAGATTTTAGGGGTGGACCCTGGGGAGGGAAAGGACTTCAGCAGGGTGTAATGCCTCACAGCCCATCCTCCAAAGCAGCCATTTCCTCCTGGGGAACTGATCTTGGTCATCTGGAGATCACTTCTAATGGTGGGAGGTCTCCAGGTGTCACCTGGAGGTAGGCTTGCCAAGTCCCCCCGGGGGACAGGGAAACCTCCGCCCCAGAGGCCCGTTCCCTGCCGGCGGTGGCAGATCGGGCTCCGAGGGGAGCTTGTTGGGTGTTACAAGCTGAAAACACTTCAGTGTATCTGGGGTTAAATGTTTGTTTGTGTTGTCACAGGAAGTCACATGTGTTTTATGTAGCCAATGTTAGTTTAGAACTACAAGCCCGGGAAAATCATCCCTGATCTAGGAGTTTGATTGGAATGATAGTGTCAAAGTGTTTTAGCATTTTATGGCTTTTCTTACCGTCTTTGTCCGAAGTTCTCAAGAAGAAGTAGAGAAGCCATTATTGCTCCTCTTCTAGTCTTGTCTTTGTAGTGTAAAGATGTAGCTGTTTAGCTCCGTTGTTATTTTCTTCCCAGTTACCCTTCCCTATGCTAGAATGTAGTAAAAACTTTCTATTTAAAACACACATGGACTCTGAGTCTGAATTATTTTACTCTGGCATTGCTAAGCTATTTTATCTCTGCTGAAAACCAAGTTTTATTTTTAAAACCTCCAACAAAACTCTATGGTTTTCCCTTGGATGGTCGTGGCCCCGCCCCCAGCGTGCCCGGTGTCGTCACGTCCTGCCCTGCGCACGCACCAGACGCCAGCCGGGAGTCCCCCACTGCGGTGCAACACCCGACTTGGAAACCCTACCTGGAGGGTGACTGACAACTAGGGATGCCAGCCTCCAAGTAGGACCTGAGGAATCCCCTGGAATTACCATTCATCTCCAAACTACAGAGATCCATTCCCCCTGGAGAAAATGGGATGCCTTGGAGGGTGGACTCTGTGGCATTTGCCCTACTGAGGTCCCAGTCCTCCCCAGGCTCCATCCCCAAATCTCCAGACGTTTCCCATCCTGGGTCTGGCAACCCTCCCCCCCCACCCCCTGCCGGGGGGGGGCTGGCAACCCTAGTGACAACCCTGCTAGGTACACACACTCTCACACGTACTTATATGAGGAAGAAATAAGAGTGGTAGACAGCAGGGTCCAAGGACCAGGAAATGCAGGAACTGTGGGGTGAGCTGCAATAACATAAGAGTCTACTTTAGTCAAGAAAAATACAGAGACCAGAGCATGTATTTGCCTAGTGAATATATTTCTGCCTAGTGAGCACCCATTATATTATGTGATAAACTGATCTCGAGTCCACAAAGTAAATAAAAACGATCCTTTAAGGTGTCTCAACCCTCCTCTTTGGTTTTGCTGCAACTAATAAGAACATAAGAGAAGCCAATGTTGGATCAGACCAGTGGCCCATGCAGTCCAACACTCTGTCACACAGTGGCCAAAAATACCAGGTGCCATCAAGAGATCCAGCAGTGGGGCCAGGACACTAAAAGCCTTCCCACTGTTGCTCCCCCCCCCCAAGCACCAAGAATACAGAGCATCACTTGCCCAGTGATGCAGCTAGTCCTCCAAGGCAAGCAAAAGTCTCAGGCCCAAACTGCATTTTACATGTTCCACTTGATCATGACAGGGACTTGCAGCAGGATGGTAGCTGCAATTCCCCATGAGGATTCAATTCTGATGTGCCACAGGGACCCAGTTTGGAATGGGACTATGGTGTGTGGGAAGGAGGGGCTTCAGTCTCTACCCCTGCACTGTATTTCTCAATCCAAAACAGCCCCAGCCTCCAGATATTTGCCAATCGGGGAGCTGCTGTTGGGTGTTACAAGATAAAAATACTCAGTGTACTGTTTGTGTTGTCACAGGAAATCACATGCTTTTGTATAAGCCAATGCTAGTTTAGAACCGCAAGCCCGGGAAAACTATACCTGATCTAAGAGTTTGATTGGAAGCAAAGTGTCAAACTGTTTTAGCATTTTATGGCTCCTCTTCCCGTCTTTGTTCTGTTCTACAAGGAGAATGTAAGAGAAGCCGTTGCTAGCTCTTCTAGACTTGTCCTTTGTAGAGTGAGGATGTAGCTGTTTAGCTGTGTTGTTATTTTCCTCCCAGTTACCTTTCCCTATGCTAGAATGTAGTAAAACTTTTCTATTTTAAACACACATGGACTCTGAGTCTGATTATTTTACTCTGGCAATGCTAAGCTATTTTTAACTCTGCTGAATACAATTTTTAAAAACCCAACAGCTGCACATGCACTGAATGCTTGAACATACAGGGCAAATAAGTCCCCCGTGGCCATTTGGGGTAAAGAAAATGGCATGGAAGGAGGCTGAAGCCCCTCCTTTCCCCAGACCGTGGTCCCTATCCAAACTGGGGAATCAACAGCTGCTGCGTGGCTGCTAGTCCCTGTGGTGATCATGTGTCACATGTAATGTGTAATAGGGACCTCACTCAGTGGCAAAGCAGTCTCCTAAAAACCAAAGGCTTGGATCCCGCTAGAAATTACATTGGCAGAATGATTTCACTGATGCAAGGAATGCTGGAGAATGGGGGACTTCCAGGAACATCATGACGGGAGTGTCAGAGGTCTGCCGGTGAACGGGGAATTAGTGAAAATCACACCCTTTGACCTTTTATAACTTGTGCCACACATTAAACTCATTCCCAGAGTTGATGCAATGAATACCAAGTGATTCCTGCGCTCTTTGTTTATAAGAAGAAGAGTTGGTTTTTATACCCCGCTTTTCACTACCCAAAGGAAGAAGAGATAGATTTATACCACACCCTTCACTCGGAGTCTCAGAGCTGCTTACAATCTTCTTCCTTTGCTCTCCCCACAATAGACACCCTGTGAGGTAGGTGGGGTTGAGAGAGCTCTGAGAGAACTGCTCTTGAGAGAACAGCTCTGAGAGAACTGTGACTGACCCAAGGTTATCCAACTGGCTGCATGTGAAGGAGTGGGGAATCAAGCCCGGTTCTCCAGATTAGAGTCTGTCACTCTTAATCACTACATCACACTGGCTCACAAAGGGATTTGTGAATCTTGTCTGGTTTTAGAGAGATGATAGGGACATTGGTTGGACTTTGTTTTCCCTCTGGAGAGAAACCTATTTATTAGCTCTTGCTCTGAAAAGGTCTGGTTACAACCTGGCACCATTTTATTCAGAATTCCTGCTCAGCATTTAACACACAATGTTGGCTGGAACATAATGGCCTGAGGCCTCTGTTGTGATCTGCATAAAGCATTCAGCCGGAGGAAGCATTCTGCTAAATTCAAAAGCTTGCACACTCCTGTGTCATATGGCTGGTCCCAATAAAAGGTACTATGTAGACTGTGTTCTTGGTTTTGGTATCATCCCAGTATAAGTGTTTTGAACATGTAGATATTCAGATGCTTGAAACCTCCTAAAATCCCTATGGTTTGCCACATTGTCTATTCATTGCCAAATGTATGAGAGCCGCCGAAACCTCACAAATCCTGCACACTTTAACAAATAAAGGATTACAAGGGTGGGCAGAGGTCATTTCGGGGGGGAACACGGGGGAACGCAGTTCCCCCAGGTGAGGTGCAGGGGGCGGGGCATACAACGAAGCCCCGCCCCCTTCTTCCGGCAGCCCCCTGCTTCCAGCCTCATTCTGTTGCAGAAGGAGGAAGAAGCAGGAGGGTAAGTTGGCGTGCTCCCCCTCTGCCTGGCCGAGGCCACTCCACGTGGCCTCCGCAAGGACTCCCAGCCCCATCCAGGAGCTTCCCCGAGGTAGCTGTGTTAGTCTGTTGCTGCACAATAGTCCAAGAGTTCAAATAGCATCTTTAAGACTAACAAATAGCACCTTTAAGACTAACCTTTAAGACTAAGACTAACTGAGTGGTGGGTGTGGTCTTATGACACACTTCCGGTAATGGCAGGGGGTGTGGCATATGCTAATGAATTATGCTAATGAGTTCCCCTAGCTCTTTTTCTACAAAACGACCCCTGAGGGTGGGGAAGCAGTTGTAGGGTACAGGGTTGCCAACTCCATGTTAGTAAATGCTTCAAGATTTGGGGAGTAAAGCCTAGGGAAGGTGGGGTTTGGGGGGGGAAGGGACTTCAGTCATAAAGTCCACCCTCCAAAGCAGCCATTTCCTCCAGGGGAATTGATCTATGTCACCTGGAGATCCGTTGTAATTCTGGGAGATCTCCAGGTGGCACCTGGAGATTGGTAATCTTAGGGTCTAGCTTCTTGGTGGTAATAAACAGGAAACAGATGAAGTCTTTTATGGAAGAAAGGAAAAGGCAAAAATAGGAATAGTGAAACTGAAGCCCATCTTGGGCTCACGAAACTCCCCAGAATGGCTCTGAAAATGGCAGCTGTCTATTGAGGACAAAACACTGGAAACTTGTCAAGTTCAGGCAGACAAAGCAAAAGAAAGAAACCCAAATATGGCTACTGTTGAAATGCAACTGGTGCTCTCTTCTATTTATGTTGCATTAGCATTATGTTCCCCTCATGGATCACTGCCTTGTCGTGGCGAGGGGGCTTGCGTGGTTTGATGAGGCTGTGGGCTATGCCGTGGAGGGCCACCCAAGATGGACAGGCCACAGCAGAGAACTCAGACCAAGTGTGATCCACTGGAGAAGGAAATGGCAACCCACTCCAGTATCTTTGCCAAGAAAACCCCATGGACAGTAACAAAAGGCTAAAAGATATGACGCCGGAAGATGAGCCCCAGGTCAGAAGGTGTCCAATATGCTACTGGGGAAGAGCAGAGGGCAAGTACAAGTAACTCCAGAAAGAGTGAAGCGGCTGGGCCAAAGCCGAAAGTATGCTCAGTTGTGGATGTTTCTGACGGCAAAAGGAAAGTCCGATGCTGTAGAGAACAATACTGCATAGGAATCTGGAATGTAAGCTCTATGAATCAAGGTAAGCTTGACGTGGTAAAAAATGAGATGGCAAGAATGAACATTGACATCTTGGGAATCAGTGAAGTAAAGTGGACAGGAATGGGTGAATTTAACTCAGAACAATATTATATCTACTACTGTGGCCAGGAATCCCATAGAAAAAAATGGTGTGGCCTTTATAATAAACAAGAGAGTGCAAAAGTCAGTACTGGGATACAATATCAAAAATGACAGAATGATCTTGGTCCGAATCCAAGGCAAACCATTCAACATCACAGTAATCCAAGTCTATGCCCCAACCACTGATGCAGAAGAGGCTGAAGTGGACTGGTTCTATGAAGACCTACAACAACTAACACCAAAAAATGATGTCCTCATCATCATAGGGGACTGGAATGCTAAAGTAGGGAGTTAAAAGGTAACTGGAATAACAGACAAGTTTGGCCTTGGAGAACAAAATGAAGCAGAGCAAAAGTTAACAGAGTTTTGCCAAGAGAACACGTTGGTCATAGCAAACACCCTTTTCCAACAACCTAAGAGGCGACTCTACACATGGACATCACCAGATGGGCAACACCGAAATCAGATTGACTATATAATTTGCAGTCAAAGATGGAGAAGCTCTATCCAGTCAGTAAAAACAAGACCTGGAGCTGACTGCGGCTCAGATCATGAGCTACTCATTGCAAAATTCAGACTTAAACTGAAGAAAGTTCGGAAAACCACTAGGCCATTCAGATTTGACCTAGATCGCATCCCCGATGAATATACAGTAGAGGTGAAGAATAGATTTAAGGGACTAGATTTGATAGAGTGCCTGAAGAACTATGGATGGAGATTCGTGACATTGTACAGGAGGCAGCAATCACCACCATCCCAAAGAAAAAGAAATGTAAGAAAGCAAAGTGGCTGTCTGATGAGGCCTTACAAATAGCAGAGGAAAGAAGGAAAGCGAAAAGCAAAGGTGAAAAGGAAAGATTTACCCAACTGATTGCAGATTTCCAGAGAACAGCAAG
>NW_015173725.1:160590-170656 GCF_001447785.1 Gekko japonicus | reverse complement strand
CCAGGTGCCCCCAATGTGCGGAAATAAGTATCCGCACGCAGGGGGCACCTTGGCTATTAGATATATAGATGCAGAGTACATCATGAGAAATGCTGGCCTGGATGAATCACAAGCTGGAGTTAAGATTGCTGGGGGAAAGATCAATAACCTCAGATATGCAGACGATACCACTCTGATGGCAGAAAGTGAAGAGGACCTAAAGAGCCTCTTGCTCAGAGTAAAAGAGGAGAGTGCAAAAGTGGGCTTGAAGCTCAACACCAAAAAAACTAAGATCATGGCATCCGGCCCCATCACTCCTTGGCAAATAGAAGGGGAAGTTGTAGAAGTAGTGACAGACTTCACGTTCCTGGGATCCCAGATCATTGCAGATGGTGACTGCTGCCATGAAATTAAAAGACTTCTGCTCCTTGGGAGGAAAGCGATGGCGAACCTAAACAGCATGATAAAAAGCAGAGACATCACTCTGCCAACAAAAGTCCACATGGTCAAAGCAATGGTATTCCCAGCAGTAATGTATGGCTGCGAGAGTTGGACCATAAGGAAGGCTGAGTGCTGAAGAATAGATATGTTTGAATTATGGTGCTGGAGAAGACTCTTGAGAGTCCCTTGGACTGCAAGGAGATCAAATCAGTCAATCCTAAAAGAAATCAACCCTGACTGTTCCCTGGAAGGCCAGATCCTGAAGTTGAAGCTCAAATACTTTGGCCACCAAATGAGAAGGGAGCACTCACTGGAGAAGACCCTGATGCTGGGAAAGACTGAATGTCAAAGAAGAAGGGGACGGCAAAGGATGAGATGGTTAGACAGTGTCATCGATGCAACAAACATGAAATTGAGCAAGTTTCAGAGGACAGCGGAAGACAGGAGGGCCGGGCGTGATCTGGTCCATGGGGTCCCGAACAGTCAGACTCGACTGTGCGACTGAACAACAAAAGCATTATGTTACCTTTTAAAATAACCTGGAGCTCACAAGCCTTGCTTTGATGAATTCCGGAATCTCTGCGGAATTGGTTACTCCCTGAAAACATAAATCTGCCAGCCTTTGCCAAATCTCTCAAACCAACAGGTCAGAGGGAATAATTAGCACAGAGTCCTGTTGAAAAACGGAGAAGCGTTGATCTGGTGAAGCATTATACTAAGCTGGAAGATTTATTTAGCTCCAGCACTATAAAAGGGGAGGGGGGTCTGCTTAAACTCATTCATCCAATTTACACATCTGGAAAGTGGCAATCCCCCCTCCATCCACCCTGTCTCTGACCCTGACTGCAGCATTAGTAATGACAGGGAGTACATTGGGGGGGGAGGATTGTTTTCCTAAGCTACTGGAGTTTCTGTGCAGTAAAGCATGAATTTACTGCACTTGATAATATAACCTGTGTTTTTATTCTGTTAGGAGTCATGGTAAGCCATTATAAGTCGTTTGATATTTACCATATATCTCAATGCTTTCCAAACACTCGTCAACATTGTGTTTGCTTTTTTTGACTGCTGAGGTGCTAAGATAAGCAAGGATTCCCCACAGAAACAGAGAAAGCATTCATGGCTGGAACTCCACCTGCCTCTATTAGCAAGGGGCAAGGACGGTCCTACCCTAAGCCAGAGAGAGGGCTTCACCTCAGGCACCTGATGGACCATTAAACAAAGGAAAATTGTCACATGGTTTGATCATGATGGGCTCAAATTAGGCGTGAAAAGTCCCCAGTTTGGGCAAGGGATCCCATGCCCTGTGGTTTTGTAGCCTGCCATTGCTCCAAGTGGCAGCAGGGGGCAACGTATAAAAATCATTGACCTTGCAGGCGTGATGACGTCACTTCTGTGGAAAACCAGGAAGCAATGGCAGTAGTTCTAGGAACCTGCTGTTTGTTGGGTGATAGTGAGATATTGAAAAAATGGTATTTAGCAGAGATAAGATGGTCCAGCAGTGCCGGAGCAAAATAATTCAGACTCAGAGTCCATGTGTGATTAAAATATAAAGTTTTTACTAAATTCTAGCATGGGAAGGGTAACTGGGATGAAAATAACAACAGAGCAAAATCTGCTACATCCTTACTCTACAAAGACAAAACTAGAAGAGGGGAGATTATGGCTACTCTTCTTGTTCTTCAGAACACCAAACAAAGACAGGAAGAGAGCCATATAATGCTAATACACCTTGACACTTTAGTCCCAATCAAATTCCTAGATCAGGGAGAAAATTCCCGGGTATTCTACAGCTAAAGAACATTGGTTACATGAAAAACATGTGACTTCCTGTGAGTAACATAAACAAACATTTAACGCCAGATATACTGAGTGTTTTCAACTTGTAATACCCAACACTGGCTGCGATCACACAGAACATTAGCCACGCTAGAGAGACGGAAGACAGGCAGATTTTCCAGGCGTGATCTCACTGGCACATCTGGGAAGCGTAGCACTCCCATGGCTCAACCGAGGCTTCCCGCCGAAGACGCAGGGCAAAAAACGAGTACCTCGGAGGTACTAGTTTCCGGAAACCACGGGGCAAGGGCGGGCGTCTGATCGCGTTTCCGGTGGCATCCGGCACCCGCCCATGTCCCCTTGCAAAAAAGGTTCCCCCCCCCAATTCTCCGTGGATGCGCACAAGCACCCAATGGAGCATGCGCATTTTTTGTGTACACGGGGAAAAAAACCAGTTTGCCGCACCGCTTCTTTGTTGCGCGCAGGACCGTCCTGTGATCGGCACCTCTCCCTACCCACGGGACCTCCATGAGACCTCCACGGGAGGTCTGATCGCTTAACCCTGTGTTAGTTTGCCCCGGGGCAAACAGCCACGCTCCCCCCCCCCGCATTTTCCTGCCCGTGTGACTGGAGCCACTGTTGCTTCCAGATTTTCCCTGGAAGTGACATCATCAGGCTCATGATGCCCCTCTCCCACATGATGTCCCCATCCCCTACCCTCCCACACCAGTTCCCAGGCTCAGGCTCAGTTTCTGCATTTTATTCTCAGAACAACTGTGTGAGGCAACTTAGGCTGAGAGAATGACTTACCTTCATGGCTAACTGGGGATAGTAACTCAGATCTTCCCACTGTCCTAAGAACACTTTCTTGAGAGTAACCCCAATCAAGGAACCTGTTTAGAAGTCTGAGTAGCCCTGCATAGGACTACATGGCTAGTCTCCTTCATTTTATTTACTTCAAAACATTTTTACCCTGCCTTTCCAAAAGAGTTCAAAATTATCTGTCTGATACTCTGATCATTATACCACAGTAACTTCACAACTGATTATAAATTCTGGTTATTTGGAAAGGAAGCTTCCATGTAGTCAGATGCTTCTTACAGATCCACTTGTACACTATTCCCTTGAAACAGGAATAATGAAGTGTATCTCTTGATCATTAAGCCACAAAGGTACAGCTTAAAATGCAGAGGGGCAAACTGGTCAAAATGGCTTCTCTAAGTCTGTCACGGGGCCTTGCCGCCATTTTGTAGCAGCAAGTTTCCTCTTGGGAACTCCTTTAAGTAGTTCTGTTGGGGCTGAATTCTGGTCAGGACCACCAGTGTGTGGGGAGAGGATGGACTGCTGCCTTCCCATGCATGTCATTTTCCCAACCATAAATGGTGGTGGGGGAGTTATTTGCCAACAGGACATTTGTAGCAAAACTTTGGGAATAAGCCATAATGGTAGCACTGGGCAGACAGGGATGAAGAGGGGGAAGCACAGGAGGTTAGTGGAAATGCTGGTGATGCAAGAAGGACTGCAGATCGACTCCAAGGCAGAACATAAATAGGTCATAAGAAAGAAAAGTGTATGTGTCCAAAAATGAATTCAACAGGAAAGCGGCAATATGCTGCCGCCCTCCTCACTGACAAATCTTTGTCCAGGTATGAATTTTTGTTGTTGTTGTTGTTGCTTCACATGCATTTGTATCTTTTGCTACGATTCTGTTTTCAGGGAAGGCACTTTGCTTCCTTCCCTCCTGTTGGCAAATAACCCCCACCCACCCCGCACCAGTTCAGGCCAGGAAAATGACATGGGGGAGGAGGCAGAAGTCCCTCTTCCTCACACACTGCAGTGGTCCTAACCAGAACTGGGCTCGTGTGGAACTCACTGCTACAAAATGGTGGCACATCTCTGGAGGGGATTTGGGAACACTGCTTTATCTAGTATACCCTGAGTTTGAGTACACACATAGGCCAAGAAAACCTGATTATTAGAAAAGTCTACAAGAGGGAGACAGTCACTTCAGGAAACAAATTCTACAACACAATAGGCCCTCTGGGACAAGGAAGGTGGAATTAGCATGGGAATAAAATCTTTGACTTTGGTAATTTCTACTTCCCCTTAAGATACTTGGACATTTCTAGGTCATGGATTGCCAACCGCAGGCAAGAATGGTGGTTTCCATTTCATTCTGTGCATGCAAAATCATATGTATATCCTTGATAAAGTGTGTATATGAGCATTTATATACGTGCACAAACCAAGTGAGACAGTTAACATAAGAATTTAAGAACATAAGAAGAGCCCTGCTGGATCAGACCAGTGGTCCACCAAGTCCAGCATCACACAGTGGCCAACCAGTTGGCATAGAGGCGGAGACCTTCCACTGATGTTGCCTCCTGGCTCTGGGATTCAGAAGTCTAGTGCCCCTAAATGTGGAGGTTCCCCTCAGTCACATGGATAGTAGCCACTGATAGACCTATCCTCCATGAATCTATCTAATCTCCTTTTAAAGCTGTCTATTCCTGTGGCCATTACTACATCCACTGGCAGCAAATTCCACATTTTAATTCATTTGCTGTGTAAAGAAGTTTTTCCTTTTGTCTGTCCTGAATCTACTGCCTACCAGCTTCATTGTTTGCTCTCACATCCTAGTATTTTGGGAGACAGAGAAAAAGTTAACTTTGTCAAGTCTCTCCACCTCATGCATAATTATATGAACCTCTATCATGTCTCTCTTAGTTGTTTCTTTTCTAAAGTGAAAAGTCCCAGACTCTTCAGCCTTTCCTCATAGAGAAGGTGCTCCAGCCCGCTAATTATCTTGGTTGCCCTCCTCTGTGCTTTTTCCAGCTCTGCAATGTCTTTTTTGAGATATGGTGACCAGAATTGTACATAGTATTCCAAATGAGGCCGCACCGTAGATCTGTACAGGGGCATTACAATATTGGCCACTTAATTCTCAATCCCTTTCCTAATAATCCCTAACACAGAGTTTGCCTTTTTCAATGCTGCAGCACACGGGGTTGACACTTTCATTGAGCCATCCGATACGACCCCAAGATCTTTTTGCCTCTCAGTCTCCGCAAGTTCAGAGTCCATTAGCCTATACTTGAAGTTGGGAATTCCCCCCCCCCTCCATGTGCATCATTTTACACTTACCAACAGTGAACTTCATTTGTCACATTGTCACCCACTCACCCAGTTTGTGGAGATCCTCTTGGAACTCTTCAAAATCAGTGTTGGTTTTCACCATTCTGAAAAATGTTGTGTCATCTGAAAACTTGGCCACTACACTACTCACCTCCAGTTCCAGATCATTTATGAATAAATTAAATAGTGCCGGCCCCAATACCAATCTTTGTGGGACTCCACTGCTTGCTTCTCTCCATTGTGAGAACTGTCCATTTATTCCCACTCTTTGCTTCCTGTCCTTTAACCAATTTTTAATCCATAAGAGAACCTGTCCTGTTATCCCATTTCTACTAAGTTTACTCAGGAATCTTTGGTGAGGTACATTGTCAAAAGCCTTTTTAAAGTCCAAGTATATAATGTCTACCAGGTCACCATTGTCTACATGCTTGTTCATTTTCTCAAAGAACTCCAAAAGGTTGGTGAGGCAGGACTTCCCTTTGAAGAAGCCATGCTGATTTTCCCTTAGCAGACTTTGTTCCTCTACGTTGTGATGGTTAGAGTTTAGGGCTAGGATCTGGGAACACCAGGTTTGAATCCCCATTCTGCCATGGTGCTCTCTGAATGACATTGGGCCAGTCACACACATGCAGCCTAACCTACTTTGCAGGGTTATTGTGAGGATAAAAGGGAGGCTATGGGGGTGATGGAAGCTACTTTCAGTCCCCTTTGTGGAGAAAGTCAGAATATAAATGAAGTAAGTGAATAATAAATATAACTGAAGATGGGGGGCAGATAAAAGGTAGGTGGTGAGTGGCTGGGAAAGAAAGAAGGAATCAGGGAAAGATAAGGATATGGGGGCTGCCAGGAGGAGGGAAATAGGAAATAGCATAAGAAGGGGATACATGGGAATGTGAGGTGCCCCTGCATGTCCTTGTAAATTCCCCACCTCACAATTGGGCCCATCAAGGCTGGCACCTCCATCCAATTAGGGGCAGAATGAGAGGGGGGGAAATGGCCCTGAAAAAGGGCTCTGCCCCCTGGTCTGCCTGGACCCATGCCCCCCCCCAAAGAAGGGAGGGAGAAAGAGGCAGTCTGCCTGCCATGGCCATCCCTCCAAAGGAGGGGAACAGGTAGCCTGCCCAACTGGCCAGTGACTGCATCCCCACATGAGGCTTGCCCAGTCTAGGTGCCTCCTTCCTCGTTCTGCACAGGACTGGGCAGGCCAGGCACCACCACCTAGTGAGCCAGTTTGGTGTAGTGGTTACGTGTGCAGACTCTAATCTGGGAGAACCGGCGTTGATTCCCCACTCCTCCACTTGCACCTGGCTGGAGGACCTTGGGCAAGCCATAGTTCTGTCAGAGGTGTTCTTGAAAAGAGCAGTTTCTGTCAGAGTTCTCTCAGCCCCACCTACCTCACAGACTGTCTGTTGTGGGGAGGGGAAGGGAAAGGAGTTTGTAAGCCGATCTGAGACTCCGAGTGAAGGGCGGGCATAAATCCAATTTTCTCCTCCTTCTGCCTCCTTCAGGCGCTCCCTCCCTTGTCAGGATCTGTTTTGCTAATAGGGTTGCCATCTCTCTGGGGGGAAAGGGCCTTGTTCTTTTAATAGAGGTTTTACCTGTTGGTGGCGTCAGCTGCCCATTTCCCTATATTAAATCCCTATTAAAGGAACAGAGCATTTTCTCCAGGCCCGTTGGCAACCTTACAAGCCACCATTAGAAGCACATAGGGGAAAACTTTACATTGGCTCACTCACTTCATTAAAGCATGCTGGATGCATCCCAAAGTATATGATTACCAAAGTGATGAAGATTGGGGAAAGTTTGCTCTATATTTCAAACTGCTTTGTTTGGCGAGAGGAATTTCTTGCCTTGGCTGTTCACAGGCCATTTTCTTTAGACAGGTGGCCACTTTTTGAACTGATCTGATTGGGGTGGGTGGGTGTTGTAATATAAGCTACATTCCACTTTGTAAGGCCTAAAATGAGAAAATAAGCTTAACCGGTGGCTTAAGCGCATGTCTGAATCAACACAGAATGCACCTGATAGTTTTTACTTCGTTCCTTCTGCAGTGACTATGTGAAAATTTATGGATGGGTGAATTTTCCCCTTGTTTGAAAGTAAACCCACACATCTGGTTCTCCACTCGCCCATCTGGCCACATCTGTTTGCACTTGTGCTTCCCATCCACAACTCTGCACGAGGGGCAGCAGTTTTTGAAAAGACAACTTTTTATTGATGTCGCTGAGAAATAAGAAGAGTAATAACCATGTGGCGGCTACTTGCGGCTGCTGAAGTCAAGCCAACGAAAGGGGTCCATTTCTTGTGACTTTCTCTGATGCGTGAACTACATTTCTTCATCCATCTCAGCCTGGCAAATAAGTATTCAGTGGGTGCTCACTAAAGTTGTCACTGTTTGCATTGGCCCTGCTATTGTGTCTTTAATAGCAGGTGGACACGTACAAATTAAGGAGGTGATTTCTTTTTTTGCATGGAAAGTGATGAAAAAAACTTCACCTGCTAGGCCAGAGGGACAAGAACAGAATCTGCATGAAGTGGAAACTTTAGCATCCAGTCCTCCTCATCCTGTCTGCTCTTCTACTTTTGACTTTCTTTACACCTCTTACTTCTCTTTCCTGCCTGCTAGTCCCATTATCTTGTCATCCTGATCTTTGATCTTTGGTGCTATCCTATCAGCTGTACCCAGACCAGTCCTGTGATGCTTTTTCCAGCATGTGGAACATCAGTCGAGTGTCCTTGTGGCTATGGTCTTTCTTCTTCCAACTATTGGGGTGAAAGCATGACATTGTGGTCACTGCAAGCTAGAAAGAGCAACAGGGAGACATAGAGCAATCTTGCCTTTTCTTACTGCTTTTAAAGAGCAGTTGGGATAGGGCTGCAGTAAGGAATGCGGTAAAGGTATCAGCTGCAGTGGGGATGCGATGTGTGCATACCTTGATCCAATGGCAGAACAAAGATTTTGAGAAATAAAAATAAAATGAAAATAAAACCATAACTTTATGTAGATTATAGAGATCAACAACTAGCCCCAGTTCTCCTCCTGCCTTTGTGCTCAGCTTCCCAATTTATTGAAACACATATAAGAATCGGGGGGGGGGGGCTCTGAAGCTCCTTTATGATGCTGGTTGCTTTGTAGGGGCCAGATTATGAGAGGATTTCAATGTCGTGTGGAGCACCACTGGACCCTGCAGAAGACCTAGGAGTGTTCTCTTCCACCCAGAGGATCCCTGCTCAGACCCCCATGCCAAGCACTACTTACCTTGGACGACAAATAAACGGCACTGCTCCATCGCATCCCCACTGCAGCTGCTATCTCTACTGCATTCCTTACTGCAGCACTATCCCAACTGCTCTTTATTTTATTTTTATTTCTCAAAATTTTTGCTCCGCCATTGGATCAAGATACGCACACACATGCGTTTATCTTATACCCCCAAACCCAAATTCTGAAAACAAGCCAAATCTTCTGCTCAAATTCGGAATATTTTTGTATTGCAGTTTTTCCCAACCCCAAATGGCCCATTGATGCAAACATACAGGTCCTGATCATGTTCTATCAGAGATGAATAGATTCTTGTCCATGTTATAAGGCATCTAAGAGCAGTGTGGTGCCGTCAAGTGCCTTTGTCCACTTACACCACCACCAGTGGATTGCCAGTGCTTTGACAAGAATCTAGCTACTAATTCTTAGTCTCTGTATACTGTTTTCAACAATCAGAACACTTCAAATACACTATCATAATAATCCTGACAACAACCTTGTAAGGAAGATTAGGGTTCCCATCTTTTAAACTAGTCTCTGCAGCAGCCCCTTTTAATATCACTTTGAGCTGTGGCAAACACCAGGAGATGTTATTTACCTCCACACCATGAAAAGCTTCAACTCCCTTTGTTAAAAGGGACATATCATATTTCTCCTGGCCAGCTGGTAACACCAGAGACACAGATGGACTCTTTGGAGGGTAGATTCTATGGCATTCTATGACACTGAGGTCCCTGTCCTCTCCTGGCTCCATCCTTAAATCTCCAGGAGTTTCCCAGCCTGGATCTGGCAACCCTACTCCCCATCCTCCGCCAGTGGCCGGGGGGACCTGGCAGTCGTAAGTGGGGAACCCACAAAGACTTGCAGAGGTCACTTCATTTCCCTTTGTACCCCCTTCCCTGCTTACTTCTTGCCTTCCTACTCACCAGCCAACCTTTCTTTTATTGGTCTGCCCGTCTTCACCTTTCTTATTTGCCACTTTTATCCTCAATTGGGACCGAGAGCACCTCTGATCAATCTCCACTCCTCCATTTTATCTTGGTAGCAGCCCTGTGAGATGGATTAGTGTTGGAACTGCAAGTTGCTTACACGTCAGTCATTACAGAGTTCAATGTTGTTTGTTAGGAAACAGGATGTTAACGTTACACAATGTATTCAACGGTGGGAAAGTTTGTGGGAGTTGTTTATCCTAATGAAGTGAAATGCTTTGATCTAGCATTAATGTACTCACAAGGTTTATGGCCCTTTGTGTGAACCAAAGAGTTAGTTCTCTTCTAGAAACCATAGGGCTGCCAAGTCTCGTTGAATCGCGGCGGGGGTTCGTCATTCTTTACAGGAGCTCTGCCGCGGGGGATGGCAACAGGCGTTGCACCGCCGTTGCCAGGATGTGATGCTACGCGTCGCTCTGGCAACGGGGCTGTTTGGAGTCCCATTGCCAGAGCGACGCATAGCGTCACATCCTGGCGACGG
>NW_015173725.1:142347-160436 GCF_001447785.1 Gekko japonicus | reverse complement strand
AGAGAGAGAGTGACTGGCCCAAGGTCCCTCCCTCAGCTGGCTTCCATGGCAGAGTGGGGATCTGAACCAGCATTTCCCAGACCTTAGTCTCACCCGTAAACCACACTGGCATGTGGGAGGTGGCTACTGCTGAACAGTAGCAAGCAGCTGGGCCTGGGTGACTCCTGCAAGTTGGGTAGGAGCAAGTTGCCCGGTGGTTGCTGCTCGGGCTGGCCTAGCAACAGCAACTTAAGGGCATTCGCTTCTTCGAGCAACAGGCCCTGCTTCAATTATTGGTGTGTGGGGTGTGTGTGGGTGTGTGTTAATCTCTGTTAAGTCCAGCGCTTAACAAATAGTCGGAGAGTGATTTCAGCAAAACTCAAGTTTATTCCGAAACACGAACACTTCTCCAACACGGTACAACATCTGATAGCCTGAACAGCTTGTCCATTGTAGCTACTCGGTATTTAAACATTCCCGGCTAATGTAGCCACACCTACTATACAGATATCAACCAATGCGGTTGAGCGTATAAGGTCCAATCAATGTCATTCCCGCTTACAGACATTCGAACGTGATTGGACATGGTTGTCTTGGACTACAATCCCTGTCCAAGACGAAGCTTAACATTGCTTCCTTATGAGGTGTTTCACTTTACATTTAATGCATTCTAGGCAGCTTCTGAATACATTACAATCTCCCAATGGACTTTTTCAGATTTCAGGTTTTTCTGCAAACCTGTGGCTCCCCACCCCACTCCGATTTGTAGAAAGATCTGTCTTGTCTGTCCATGTTGCTCCAGCCTCTGGAGTTAAGTACCCCCAAATTTGGCCATGTTGAGAATTAGATATGTTGGTAAAGGAGTGATGTCAAATTCCCCCTAACTTCTCACTGCCCTCTTCCCGGTCCAGTGCCAAGTCCGGCAGCCCTGTGGTGGTGGTTGTGATGGCTCTGGGTCCTAAGCTGCAGCACTGGGAGGGACCCTGGCATTTGACCTGGGCAGTCCTTAAAGTGTCAGTCTCCCAGGTACAGTTGCCAACTGCCTGGAGAGAAAAAGAATGGAAGCTTAATGTGTGGAAAGGGGCAGGTGCAGTTTTTCATGGCATATAGGTAGATAACACCATCAGGTAGATAACATCACATTCAGTCTCTCTTAAAGGAAAGGACGTTTTTCCCCCCAGGTCAGTTTGCAACTCTACTTCCAGGGGATGAAATGCTTCACAGGCAAATACAGGCACTGTTTATTATGGCCGCAGTCTACTTTTTTTTTATTTTATTTTTTTTAATAAAGAATTTATTGGCTCCCCTAAAAAGGGGAGGTATTTCCGCAGTCTCCTGTTGTTACTTACATGGTAGTGCCAGGAGGAGAGCCCAAGCTGCATACTCTGTATTTCGACTATAGCCCTTATTTCTTCATGCTACTCATGTGTATGTGCACGTGCATGCAAGCATGCTGTCACATTCCACAGCGAAACTGTTGCCTTTCCTGGGGTCTGTCCGTGGAAATGACAGCACGTCCAGAAACATGCTCAAATAGGTGAAATATCTGAGATTTGCTCATAGGATGACACAAGCGTCTGCACAGCATGGATTAATAAAGTCTTGCCCTGCAAATGACTGGGGAGCACGCCAGAGTATCTTTTCTGTTAGTGAAATAAAGCAGCCGACTTTTAAGACAGAAATGTAATTTGTTCATTCCTCAAGTCTAGCAACACATGCAGTCTTTTTGTAATGCAGTGTGATGGGCGGAACGTATGTCTTGGCTTTGAAAATTACATATTTTTCCAATGGAATGAAGGCTAGGACCCTTCACTCCAAGGCAGTAGCACAGCGTGCTGGTTTTAGAGCAGAGATGCGCCCGAAATGAAACATTGTTTATGACCAGTGGAAAAACCAAACGAGCTGTATTTCCTGCATCAAACACCAAACTATTTCTTCCCAATTTATGATTCAGCTGTAAGCTCTGACAGTTCCTGGGGAAGGGGCTTCTGTTTCTTACAACAAATTCATATTATCTTTAAACAGAGAAACGAACATAAAATAAAAACCACTACAATCGGACAAAGCAGAGCAAAAGCATAGGCAGCCCAGTAAAAGCCATAACAGCTCACTACTTCAAGGGCCTTCTGGAATCATTAGATCTTTTGTCAGTTTCTGGAAGGCTAGAAAGGATCAAACGTGGTGGGTGTTCCAGGAGACAGAATTCCATTACAAGAAGACCAACACAAATAAAGCCCTTCTCTCTAAAAAAAAAACCGGGATCCTCCAACCTGATGAGCCTGTGTGCACATTTGGAATGTTAAATAGTAACAAGTGCCCCCACAAAATGGCTGCCACGGGGGAGCAATTGTAAGAAACTGGAGTTTTCAAGTCAAAACTGCAGAGCCACAAAATTTAGCGACAGCTTTCCAGTATTAGCTCCAGTATTATTAGAGAGCCAGTTGGTGTAGTGGTTAGGAGCGTGGACCCTAATCTGGGAGAACCAGGTTTGATTCCCCACTCCTCCACATGCAGCTACTGGTGTGACCTTTGGTAAGTCACAAGTTCTCTTGGAGCTGTTCTCTCAAGAGCAGTCCTTGAAAGAACTCTCTCAGCCCCACATACCTCACAGGGTGTCTGTTGTGGGGAGGGGAAGGGGAAGGAGATTGTAAGCCGCTCTGAGACTCCTTCGGGTAGTGAAGAGCAGGGTATACATCCAATCTCTTCGTCTTCTCTATATGGGACTTACTTTGATAAGTGTTGAGAAATGGCAATTAAAATGCTGCTGCCAAATTAGTCACCATAACTGGTCACCTGGATCATATCAAGGCACTTTTACAACATCTAGACTGGCTACCGGTAGTTTTCTGGGACCGATTCATGGTGCTGCTTTTTGACCTTTAAAGCTCTGAACTGACTGGGCTCAGAATACATCAAGGGCCACCATCTCCTGTATAAATGTACCTGGAGTATAAGAACTTCGTCAGAGACTCTGTTGTGGTGTGTCTCTATCATCTCTCAGGTGTGTTGTGTAAGCGTGGCAGTGCCTTTTCAGCAATGATGCCAAAATATTTGAATTCCCTTCTGAGATAGGAGAGCTCTTATGAAATGGCCTTTTGTTGGCAGCTGGTCAGTATAGTTATGGAGAAGCTTCATTTTGTAAAATTCACCACTAACTGCTGTTAGATTTTTGATTTTGTTTTATTGGCTTTCTGATTTTAGATGTTCATGCCATCTCTGTTGTTTAGATATTATCTGGGTGTATTGGTTGTTGTTTTTTAAATTCTATATTGGAAAATGTTGTAAGTTTCCTTGGAGCTTCAGCATAAAATAGCAAATAAATATTTCACTAAATAAGGGAATAGGGGGAAGTCCCTGTAATGTTGGTCATCACAGAATGCCACGAGCCAATCAGTGCAGTTGGTCCACTTCATTCATGCAAACTGGAATCCAGGGAGAGACTGTGTGGTGAAAGCAAAGTGTCCGAATGCTTAAACTGGCCTACAGTTTTGCACTAACATAGTGAAAAGAACTTTGTTCCTAGTTCCCCTGTAAGATCTCTGCCTTGTTGAAGAACTTTTGGTTTGAGCTAGACGGTGCCCTAGACGTTCGTAACTCTTTTGAGTTGTTATCCAAATGACATTGCCAAAAGCTGAAGAAGCCCTTCAAATCCAGTTCTCCCCCGCCCCTTTTTTTATCACAGCAAATAGCATGGTTATCTTGTCACACACCCCCATTGATTTCTCTGTGCACAAGGCAACGATTGAACATTCTAGCCACCACTGCGTTCATACCCTGTGCCAGTCACTAACAAGGCCTTGTGGAGCATTTGATTTCATCATTCGTAAAAGGGCTGGAAAAGCAACAGGCCAATTTCTAACAACAGTCGCTCACTCTTGGCCAACTGGCTTGGCACAAGAAAAGAGCCAAGGGTGTGTTTTTTTCTCTCTTCAGAACAGCTTTTTCGACATTCCACTGTGAGCTAAAGTGTTTGCAAATTACGGCTTTGAAATGTCCAGATGTTTCTTCTGAGAGAGAAATCGATGGCCCCAAAAGAGGAAAGATGAGACCTGCGCTCTGGTTTGTTACAACCTGTCAGCTTTGCCGTTAACGGATGGCATTCGATCATCTGAAAACTACTAAATTTGGGTGATTAATGCATTGATACTGCAGCCGCAGTATATTTATAGCTGTATCCATCAACGTGATGCCATTTGCACAGCATCACTGTGAAAGGTGAAAGGGAGGGAGGGAGATTAATCTGTCAGCCTTGTACAGAACAGCAGCAGTGGAAAGGTTCTCCTCAGACTGGAGTTTTTCACACAAAGCAGACTATTGGTTTCATGTGTTCCTTTCGCTGCTCGACTCCATACAAAAAAGAAGCAACTTGTTTCTGGTGCCGTCTGTTTCTTGTTTTCAGAGAGGACTGAGACTCAGAAGGAACCTCCATGACATCGAGCATCAAAGTGAGGGAGCAAGGCAAGATAAATAGACTGAAGGCTGATGAAATGCAATGAGGGAACTCTCAGAAGGACCACCCAAGTGACTTGATTGGAATGGCTTGCCTAGGAAGGTGGGATGGTGAGATTGAAAGGTGCTGTAAGCGGTGTTCTTATTGTGTAGTGGGTTGACCGCGTGGCTAGGCCCACTCAGCTCCCATAACATGGTGCACGCTAGACTCTTACACAACGAAGACAAAGACAAACGGCCAGGAGGCCAACTATATACATATCCAGGGGACACCCCTGGATCCCATTGGGAGGTTCGAACTTCCCTCCCCGTTTCTATTGGCTCCCCGTTGGAGAGACCAAGTTCCCATTGTCCACCCAGGGTCAAGCCCTGGGTACTCGCTGGCCCCTGGCCAGCAGACACAACAGTTCTGTTGGACAAAACTGAGATGGCTTGGCATGCTTTGGACACTGAGGAAGGATAACAATAGTCATGAATGGGCAATCACCACAGCAGGTCACTTCCTCCTGTCTGGATGGTCAGCTACCCAGAACTTGATTCAGATCCACCTGAAGAGTGGTGGAGAGCTGAACTTGATTTTCCAAGGCTGAAACTGGAATACTGTAATCAAGGACAGATTGTACTGTTAAATGACTTGCCAGACTTTGTGCCTGAGCCATCTTACAGTTCATACTTCACAACATCTTCTGAAAATGTGGTCCTATCATCAGCTTATGCCTACTAGCCAGTATGGGGGATCATTAAACCCTTACGGACTGGGAGAACACAAGTGGTGTAAAATATAATGCAAGCATAGCAACATCTTTGCATTGGCTACCACTGGTGTTAGTGACCTCTGTAATGGTGGGTGCAAGTGGGAAAACTGTGTGGAGTTGGGGGCATGATGGAGCAGAGAGAGTTGGAATTCTATGCTTACTTGGGGTGGTCATATCTCAATCAGGGATCAGCCTCTTTCCCCACGATGGAGTAACTTTATGCATGTGAAAGACATGCCACAATCTAAAACACTCCCGTAAGTATTCTTTCCCCCACAGGCCTGATTTTGAGCCAATAGACAGCCACTTTCCTACTGGTCCTTTGTAAGGAAACCACAAAATTTGTAGCAAACATGTTTGATAGATGAACATACCATATCCGATGGCCACAGTCACCAAAGACGTTAACTTCTGATCGGTTTGCCTGCTTATCGTGTATCTGAAATGAATACAGAACAGCTTTGCCTGCTGCACACAGTGGTAGTGGTGGTAGAGTGAGCTCTCACTGTAGGTAAGATCAATTCTACCCCAGGATCATGGATATCAGGTCAGACAATTAAATGACTTCAGGAAGGAACCACATTTTCCACAAGGCTGTGCAAATGTGTCCATATGTGAAATAACAACACAGACTTGAACCACTAAATGGTTGAATGCTGCCAGCATTTTAAAATGATTTGACTGGGCCCTTAGTGTGGCAGTGGGGGAGGCACTCTTGCACACCCTTGTTGTTGTTCAGTCGCACAGTCGAGTCCGACTCTTCGCGACCCCATGGACCAGCTCCCACCAGGCCCTCCTGTCTTCCACCGTCCTCTGAAGTTGGCTCAATTTCATGTTCGTTGCATCGATGACACTGTCTAACCATCTCATCCTTTGCCGTCCCCGTCTTCTTTGACCTTCAATCTTTCCCAGCATCAGGGTCTTCTCCAGTGAGTGCTCCCTTCTCATTTGGTGGCCAAAGTATTTGAGCTTCAGTTTCATTATCTGGCCTTCCAGGGAACAGTCAGGGTTGATTTCTTTTAGGATTGACTGATTTGATCTTCTTGCAGTCCAAGGGACTCTCAAGAGTCTTCTCCAGCACCATAGTTCAAAAGAATCTATTCTTCAGCGCTCGGCCTTCCTCATAGTCCAACTCTCGCAGCCATACATGACTACTGGGAATACCATTGCTTTGACCATGCAGACTTTTGTTGGCACCCTATCAAGTGCCAAAATGGCCACACCCCTCCCAAGTCTGTTCTGGCATTTGAAAAGGCATGGCAGGGTGGGGGATGAGAGTGCTGTCCTGTGGGCCCAACCACGTGCTGTCCTATGGGCCCAACCGCATGGCCTTTTAAATTTTTATTAGTATTATTATTATTCCAGTCAGTTTCTATCGCACCCTACCACACGTGGCTTACAACATTCAAAAAATCATTAATCATTAATCAATAAATAATCATTCATAAAATCAGCAGGTACAGTTTAAATTCCTGGTGGTAGCTGACAATTCTAATTACAGTGTCTGCTGCTGCACCAATGCTAGGAAGGGCACATTTCTCTTACAGAGACCTGAGTCAGCTGGTGCTGGTGCCAACTTGGTGAAGGGAGCGCCCTAAAGCAGGAAGGCAAATTGGGCAGATTAAGCAACCAAACCAGGGAAGGCCGATGTTGTTCGGACGTCTGCTGCCTCAGCCAAAGGCCTGGTGGAACAGCTCCATTTTGCAGGCCCTGTAGAATTGTAATTAATTCCACGAGGCCCGGATCTCAATCGGGAGCATGTTCCATCAGGCAGGGGCCAGGGCTGAAAAGGCCATGGCCCTAGTTGAGGTAAGGTGGATGTCCTTCAAGCCGGGGACTGCTAAGCAGTGCACCTCAGCTGAGCGCAAGGCCCTTTGGGGTACATATGGGGAGAGACGGTCCCATAGGTATGCTGATCCACTCTAAAATGGTGGCCACAAAGATGCTATCATGACTAGCCTGGCCTTGACTAGAGTGTAGGATGAAGAATGGAAGAATACCTAGATGGTACCATGTTTTCTCTCTTATTTACTCTACAGTTCTCAGTGAGCCCTTACTAACCCAGATTATTAGAGATTTCCATTCCTTATGTTTCTCTAGTCTCTCTGTTGGCAACCTGATAGCCATTAAATGTGCCACAAAGAAAGGATGTTCCTGCCTCTGTCTTCTGTGCCAAGCAGACCACAAAAAGGTGTCCAGAGGCGGCGGCGGGGGGAGGAGGAGGAGGAGGAGGAGGAGATTGGATTTATGTCCTGCCCTTCACTACCCGAAGAAGTCTCAGAGCAGCTTACACTCTCCTTCCCTTCCCCTCCCCACAACAGACATCCTTTGAGGTAGTTGGGACTGAGAGAGCTCTGAGAGAACTGCTCTTGAGACAACAGCTCTGAGAGAAATGTGGCTTGCCCAAGGTCACCCATCAGCTGCATGTGGAGGAGTGGGGAATCAAACCTGGCTCTCCCAGATTAGAGTCTACACTCCTAACCACACACCAAACTGGCTCTCTGAGAAGCTAGTGACCTCTGTGTGCAGTTACATCTGTAGAGCCATTAGCTTTTTGTTCCAGCAGGCCCCATCTCCTTTTCCAGTGCCCAATATGACAAGTGCACTGTTAGCCAGCATGGTGATGCAATGATGGGGGAGGCTGCTACCGTTCCTCTTCAGCACATGTACTCTGTGTAAGTCCCATCAAATTCAAGGGGATTATCTCAAGGAAACCACACATAAGATTGCAGCCGTAGGCAGCTTTCAAAGAAACATGATGTTGATGATTCTGTCGTGTAATTCCTCCATCTGCAATTTGAATTGGCAAAGTTCAGAAATAAATTCAGCTCCTAATCTCTTATGTGAGAGTACTGACCTTCTTACTTCTGTTTTTACTGCTTTTCTGACTCAAAGGTCTTGAACAGACTGAAATTGAAATTCAAGTCTCTTACAGGCAATCACCATAGCTAAATATTTTGCAACTGCTAAGGTTGTTTTCTGAGCCTCATCTACAAGGAAAAACTGGACAATTTTTGAGATGATAAATTCATGTGACCTGTTAAGAGGGAGGGCAAATATCTTTCAAATCAGACCAGATTTTTCACTCCAACAAAATATGTTGTAAGGTCTCAAGATGACCAGATCCACATCTACAAACTCTGTCCATATACACTGTGCCTGCAAATTGGCCTTTCAGTATGGCTGAGGGGAAAGAATTGAACCAAGAGAGCATAAATGCTCTTCTATACTGAGGGGAGTACTCATCTAAACTTGATATGCCTTGGTGTGATAGATCCATTGGTATCAGTGAGGAACACAGGCTCTTCTTTTGCCTCTCTATCTTTGTTCAGATTATTCTTGCAATATTAAAGCACTTACAAAGTCTGCCTAAGCAGAGATGGCAGCAAGACAAGATGTTGGGTGATAGTGAGATATTGAAAAAATGGTATTTAGCAGAGATAAGATGGTCCAGCAGTCCCGGAATAAAATAATTCAGACTCAGAGTCCATGTGTGATTAAAATATAAAGTTTTTACTAAATTCTAGCATGGGAAGGGTAACTGGGATGAAAATAACAACAGAGCAAAATCTGCTACATCCTTACTCTACAAAGACAAAACTAGAAGAGAGGAGAGATTATGGCTACTCTTCTTGTTCTTCAGAACACCAAACAAAGATGGGAAGAGAGCCATAAAATGCTAATACACCTTGACACTTTAGTCCCAATCAAATTCCTAGATCAGGGAGAAAATTCCCGGGTATTTTACAGCTAAAGAACATTGGTTACATGAAAAGCATGTGACTTCCTGTGAGTAACATAAACAAACATTTAACCCCAGATATACTGAGTGTTTTCAACTTGTAATACCCAACACAAGACAAATTCTTGTGTGTACACTCCATAATGGTAGTTCCATTCTGCTACTTCCAAGCCTCTCAGAAACAAAACTCCTGTCTTCTATTTCCAGCCTTAATCATCACAGGGAATGGATAAATGTTTGTCAACTAGGGATTCAAAGGAAAGTTGGTGGAGGCATTACCAAACTTAAATGTTATTGATGGGCTGTGTATTATGGAACTCCAATAAAGAAGACGAAGAAGAGATTGGACTTATACCCCGCCCTTCACTCAGAATCTCAGAGCGGCTTACAAACCCCTTCCCCTTCCCCTCCCCACAACAGACACCCTGTGAGGTAGGTGGGGCTGAGAGAGTTCTTTCCAGAACTGCCCTTGAGGGAACAGCTCTGACAGAACTATGGCTTGCCCAAGGTCATCCAGCAGCTGCAAGTGGAGGAGTGGGAATCAAATCCAGTTCTCCCAGATTAAAGTCCGCACATAGGATTTGGCGCTGTTGCGAAGCCCAGGTCTCTGTGTCTGAACAACAAGAGTTCCATTGCTGCCACCCAAATCCAGACCATTACACTGTTATCTAAGGGGTAATGGTGCACATGTGGTTGGTTAACTTTACTCTGCTTGGACACAGTTGTGCATGATGTTGACTGTGTGTACCTTTAATGGGAATCAAGAGGCTCTTGGGGTCTTGTTGCATAAGCCCAATAAAACCACTGCTTTTGCTTCTGAAGAAAAGAGTCTGGTCAGTCTGACTTGCTCTTCTTCCAAGAAAGCAGGCAAAAAATGCTATTTAAAATCTGGTTAAGATTATGTATTTTCTGCTTTAGGGGTTTGCTAAGCTCATTATAGAAGCAGAATGAAATTCCACAGTACATTTAACATTTTTTTTATTGTTATGATTTTCTGTGCTTTGCTGAGCTAATAGAAATTGACTTAGGCCATCCGTGATCCAAGAAGGAAAAAAAGCGTAGGAATTCTGCAAGCCTGAACGCCATTACATTGCTGTGAGACTACCAGTTTGGCTACTCTGATGCTTGGTTTAGTCCAAGGAAGGATTAAGAGGATTTCATTTCGATTTCCCAGTTATGAAAAGCCATACAAGCTAAGACAATAGAATTTTGCCACATATTCAAAGCAGGATAACTTCTGGGAAACCATCAGACGTCTGGTCACATCTTGCATTTCATAGGGTATCATAACGCTCGCAGGTTGCTTGAAGATGTCACCCGGCTTTTCTCCATTGGAGTGTCTTCTTACCACAGGTGGCCTCCCAACTGAGTGTTAGAATTTCTTACTTCATTGCCTCATGTGGAATGCAGTGCTGGAACTTCTGCTGCTGCAAACCCGGTCAAATGAAACAAGAAATCCTAGAGATTTAATGACAGAATGGTCCTGTTAAATGATGGGTAGAGAAACAAAAGGAGTGTATGATGGCCACCAGAAGGTTTATAAGAATTATGAATTTCTGCCTCCCAGAAAGTCAGGGCATTGGTCCACATAGCTCAGTATTGCCTACTCAGACTGAGAGGGGCTCTCCAGCAATGCTCCCTCTAAACTGTGGAGTCCTGTGAGCAAAAATTCTACTTTGTGAGCTACTGGCATTAAAGTTGTGAGCAGGTGATTTGGTTACTGCATAAATTAGTTTGCTCTAGAGCCATCCTTCCTGAGCGAAGACAAAACTTTGAGCTAGCTCACACTAACTCAGCTTAGAGGGAACTCTGCTCTCCAGGTCTCAGGCAGAGAAAGGAATCGCCCCATGACCTGCTACCCTCAACACAGGCCTATTACGCACCCACAGCTTACTGCAGATTTTCTGAGCAGTCAAGCCTTTAAGCTTGACTTCAGATTCGGTGCCTGCCTTACACACCATTCTTTTTTTCTCCGGTGTATTTATTCTGCAGCTACAACAAAAAAATATGCAGTTTTCTTTCTTTATTTATTTTATTTATTTATTTATTTAAGTTTTATCCTGCCCTCCCACCGAAGCGGCTCAGGGTGGCTCACAGCAATAAAACGATAAAATGGTGCGATCACACCACAACATCTGGGAAGCGTCTTGCTTCCGTGGCCGAACTGTCCCTTCCCCGCAGAAATCCGCCTCAAATGGAAGAGGCGCTTCTAACCGGGCGTTTGATCGCCGGCGCATCTTCGCGCTGGCACAACCCCGGCCCGGATCTGAACTGCGCATGCTCCGACATGCGCAGTTCGGCCGGCCCCCGGTTAGGGCCGTGTTTTCTCCCCGGCGTTTGATCGCGCCGGGGAGAAGAGGCAGCGTGGCCGAGGGATCCGTGGGATCCCGCCGCGCCGTGTCAACGTTGGCGCGGCTTTTAAAAGCCGCGCCTTAAAGAGGCTTTTCCCTTCCGTGTGGCAGGGGCCACAATTGCACTATTGCAGCTGCACAGTAGCAAAAAGTAAGTGCCTTCCATTAAAATCCTCATGGTTCAGTTCCTTGAATGAAAGGGAATACAAAGGAGCACAGGCAAAGCAAAAAGAAATCATCTTGAAACTGACAAAACTGTTTTTGAAACTGACTAGAGCAGCTGCAAAGCCTCCTTTTCTATATTGCCAAACTGTAGGGGATTCTCTGCTGTGTTATTGGCCACTGTGAAAAATGGAAAGAAGTCACCTCCCTCCACCATCCCCCTCCTTCATTGCCACACAAGTGCCATTTTGAATTATTTCCCCCATAGTCTGTTTTTTCAGAATAAGTGGTACAAGACTAGCGATAAAACGTTGATTTAAATCTACCAAAGTCAAGAGAGTGCACAGTAATGCCAGATCTCCATGCACTCATGGGCAGGAGGCTGGAGAAAGAGAAGAGGGGAGATTCCCCCAGCGACAAGCCAACTGCAGATGTTTCAAAGGTGATTCGTGCCCAAAGCGGAGAAACAAACCCACGAGACCCTGGAGACAGATGGGGGAGTGGAATGAATAGGGGAGCTGTGGGGATGCTGAGATGGAAGGGGGAGAGAGAGTAGCTGTTGAACAACTGGGCTGGCCCCTTCCATGTGTGTGCATGGTACTTCATGCCCTAGCCTGATTTTTGTATTGCTTTTCCAGGTCTGTAATCCTAATCCTACTGCATTGCTTATTGGAGGTCTTTGCTGCCTGACTGAATGGCTTCTCTTCATTTGTAGTTGACCTTGATTCTCAGTGAGAAAAGAAGACCATAATGAAGATGAAGAAATGAAGATGGAAATAATGATACTTATAACAATCCACTTATTTGTGCCAGAGGTAGTAGAATCTTCATATTTATCATGATTTATATTTAAAGACGGGGCACACATTAGCAGCAGCATGTGGACATTATGGGAGACAGTCTCACGTGATTACCCTTGCCATGACCTTAACATGTAGCACTAGCGATTCAGTCATTTAGGAACCCTGAAGAGTTTCAATACCAGGTCAGATGCCTCCCCAAAGTGGTGGCAAGAGCACGGTATTTGCTGTCCTAGTCCCAGGAATGCACTGGGCTGGCCCCTTCCATGTGTGTGCATGGTACTTCATGCCCTAGCCTGATTTTTGTATGGCTTTTCCAGGTCTGTAATCCTAATCCTACTGCATTGCTTATTGGAGGTCTTTGCTGCCTGACTCTCCCCCCACCAACATTGTCATGCTGCCATTGTGATCCTCTGACCATCCTTAAAAAATAATAATTGGCACATGTGTAGGAATACTCAGTGGTACACAATACTACATCTTAAAAAAATGCAGAGTGCTACCTCCAGAATAACCCAATAGAGTCCTTTGGTAATGCTAATATCTGGAAAGTAATGAGTATCCCACTGCTTTCATCTCCATTGTCTGGTGTAGTGTCTGATGTAGTGGTTAAGTGTGCGGACTCTAATCTGGGAGAACCGGCTTTGATTTCCCATTCCTCCACATGCAGCTGCTGGATGACCTTGGGCAAGCCATAGTTCTGACAAGAGCTGTCCTTGAAAGGGGAGTTCTGGAAAGAGCTCTCTCAGCCCCACCTACCTCACAGGGTGTCTGTCATGCGGAGGGGAAGGGAAAGGAGTTTGTAAGCCACTCTGAGACTCCGAGTGAAGGGCGGGGTATAAATCCAATTTCCTCCTCCTCCTCCTTTGTACTTGGGGAAAGGGAAGAGAACACTTCAAGAACTTTTCAAATGCCAAAACCATAAAGTTTCCAGCAATTCCTAGAGCCTATCCTATGTTATTTCCTGTCTTTATTGGAAGTGACGTGGTGCAGCATGCTTTGTTGTTGTTTTATTTTAAATTCTCCCACCACTGCTTGGGGCAGTGGTGGACAACAGGAGTGGTGGAGGCAGGGGATCCCCACTAGAAGAATGTGACCCCTGTGTTGCCCTGACCCCCCCCCCACCAATAAAAAAAAATCTCAGTTGTGGTGGTGTCAACAAGGACACCAAGGCAGTTCATTGTAGAAATCTAGAAGAAAGAGACATTTCATTCAGCCAGCAAGCATACCTTCCCTTCTGGGCACATGAAAAAGATTGTCTCAGCACTACCATGCTGGGAAATATCCCCCCTCCCCTTCAAGTATTTTTAAAAAGTGGTTTTTAATAGAAAAAAATGTGCTGCTCACAATTAGAATGAGAATGAAGGGCAACGTCATGTGGAAAAGGCACATGACCAGAGCTTGTGGAACTGGAGATAAACCTCCACATGGAATCAACCAGTGATAAGTCAAGTGGGCACGTGCAGAGGCTCATTTTAACATCTGTGCAAGATGTTTGTGATATGTGCTCTGGCTCTTCATAAAGTGTCTTTACAGTGGGTTATATCCCGTCAACCACCAGACATGGATCTTCCTCATATTCTCCTTCCCACAGTAGCCCTTTTTGCCCCCTGGACAGCTGACCCTGAAAATCACAAGATCTGGCTTGGAAAAGGCCCTGCAGATCAGGGGCTGCACTGAGGAGGGGACATCAGATGAAATCTCTCTCATTTCCTAGTTCTGCCTATGGAGCCTTTGGGGCTCCTCTACACTGCAGTCACTGACATATGTGCCTTTTTGTCCCTGTGGGTCCCATGAACTCCTGCATCTGTTTTTCTGGGAGCTGGAAAGGGGCTGCTGGAATAAAGAGAACACGGGGAATATCCATGTCCATGAGCACATTGTGCTGGCAGTTTTGAAGGATACAGCCCAATTCCACCACCCCCGCTAACACCTTCCTTTTCTGTTTGCCTATGAATATCCATCTGAACAGCTTGCTATTGTGATTCTTGACAGATCACTGGATAATTTCCATCAGAAAACTCATAACAAAATTTTCTAGCCAACAATATCCAGACTGCATTAGGGTGTTTTTTTTAAAACGAGCAAAACCCTACTAAGATGTCAACAACATTCAAAAATTGCCCTGGTTCAGTACCAACAAACATTACACTGTGCTCCATTGCATATCATATGTGCAGAAAGTGAATTTAAAAAGGATGCTTGGGTGATGGAAGGGTCTGGGAGATGGTTACTCAAAAAATCTGGATATGATGTGTCATTCGTTTGGTCACCATTGTGTTAAGTAACTGACACATAGCACATATCTGGCTTCAAAGAGATTTTGCACTGGGCCAATCTGGGGGTGATTTTGATGTTGTGAAACTAATATTTTTGTCTGTATTGTAATAATTAGGACTGTATTGTTTCCATGCTAAGCAACTGCTGATTTCAGGATTTTTTTTAAAAAAATCTTGTTTTCTTGCACATTCTCCAAAAAGTAGAGCATTTGCTATTGAACATAAGCTATTTATTAATGCTGGAAAGATAGTTTTTGCGTGGCTTTAGATACATTTCACAGAAACACAGAATGACAATGAAAACCAAATAGGCTTATCGGTGACTGGCAACTATTAAGAATTGTATTCAGTCAGTTTTGCTTGCATTCTCAAGGAATCTCATAGGTGTGGATTGAAGGATAAATAAAACTCAATAAGCTCAATGGAATCACCTTTAACAGCACTTTTCTTCCACAGCCAATCTATTTCTTGTCTCTGTTTTCATTGCTGCCTATAGTTTTGTGGCATGCAGAAGGCAGGGTATGTTCCAGATATCTGATGACAGAACAGGCATGCCAAAGTACAAGGCAAGATGAAGAATAGTATGATTATTTCTAGGAGGGTTCATGTGTGTAGATAGTTGCTGGAAATTCCACTTGATGGTGTTCAGTTCCTGGCAACACAAAAGCAAAGTACATAAGGCATATCAAACCCAAAATATGAAAGAAACAACAAGCATACAAATGTAAACAATATTTAATATACAAATGAGTGTGCAAATACACAGAAAAACAGTATATCTAATTCTCAGCATTGTGCCATCTGTGGCTACTTAAATCTGGGGACTGGAGCCATGAACAGACAAGACAGAGCTTTCTACAAACCTGAGATATGCCCCACACCTGAAGAAAAATCTGATTATTATTATTTTTTAAAAAACACCACTTGGGGGTTAAAACCCTCCCAAATAATAGAATGAGGGCCTGTAGCTTTAAGAAATGAATGACTTGTGTGGCTGTTGCTAGGTAACCACAACAATATTGCTAGCCTTCTGGCCTTGGTTTCTATCAGTAAAAGGCAAGGGAAAAGGTAGGGCCCTTTCCAGGCCTGTTTTGGCCTTTGAAGGAGGACTTATTGTGGCCAGGTCCCCCAGGAACCACCAGGCGACTTGCTACCATGTGACTTACATGATTTACCCAGGTCTGACTGCTCACTACTGTTAAACAGCAGTCCCCACAAGAAAGCTAGTGAAGTATAGAGCTTAGAACTTCATACTAGGATCTGGGAGAACCAAGGTCAAATCCCCACCCTGCCATGGAAGCTTCCTGGTTGACCTTGGCCAATCACTCTCTCTCAGCCTAACCTACTTTACAGGATTGATGTAAAGAGACAATGGAGGATTATGTAAATTGCTCTGGTTCCCCATTCTGAAGAAATGTTTAAATGATGTAAACAAATTATAAAATACCCACAGATGAGGGGGCAAATAAACATAGGTAGGCTGTTTGATTGGTGGAATGGGAAGTTAAGAAGGAATAAGGGAAAGATGAGAAAAAGGGGGTTGCCAGGAGGAAGGAAAGAAGCAATAATGCGGGGAGGGGAAGATGGAGAAGTGAGTTGCCTCCAGAAGTCCTTGTGGTTGAACCACAGCATAACGGGGAGCCTGGGGACTTGCACCACACAACTGGGCCTGGCAACTAGCAGCACACAACTCAGCCAGAGTTTTCCCAGCTGCCATGGGGAGGAAAGGAGGGAAAGCTGAAAACAGGGGGGCAGATAAAGGTCGGTTGGCTGGTGGGTGAGAAGGAGAGAAGAAAGCAGGAAGAGGGGAGAGTCAGTGGGGGCTGCCAGAGAAAGAGGAATAGGCTTGCCAGCCTCCAGGTGGGGCCTGGAGATTTCCGGCTTTTCCAACTGATCTCCAGCTGACAAAGATCTGCTCCCCTAAAGAAAATGGCTGCTTTGAAGGGTGGACTCTATGACATTCTACCACGCTGAGGCTCCTCCCCTCTCCAAACCCCACCCTATCCTGGATCCACCCCCAAAGTCTCCAGGTATTTTCCAACCCAGACCTGGAAACCCTAAAGAGCAGGTATGTCAACAGGTAGATCGCGATCTACCAGTAGATCACGGAGGGGGTCAGAGGAAGATCACCAGCCCCACTTGGTCTCCTGGTATAAAATAAAATAAAAAATGTTTGCAGTTCTTTCGGGATCTTTGTCTCTCTTTTTTGTTTTTGCTTATTTTGCTTACCAGTAAATGACAGAAGGTGCATTATAAATGGGGGGTGGGGGAGCCGGTGGAACCCAACTTTAGTGGGTTAAAATCTAATTTGAAACTAATTTGAAACTTTATTTTCATGGTGGTAGATCACCGGCACTTTTGGCCGGAAAAAAATAGATCACTACCTGTTCGAAGCTGGACATGCCTGCTAAAGAGGAAACAGTGAGGGAGGGGAAACATAGATGCCCACCTGCCAGTCCTTGTGGTTCCCCTTCTTGTAAGCAGTATAAAGGTAGAAATATATGATAAATCCCAAAGAAGTTAACACACACATTGAGCTACAGATTTCTTGCCAAACTCCATTTCAAGTCAATATTCATCAGATGATTTCTGTGTTATCCTGTTTACTCAGTTTGAAAACAGCCACCAATTCAAAACAAGGAGCCAAAAAAGGTCTCTTGGCTGTGCTGTATGAGATGCAAAATAGCATCAGCTGTTTGCTATTTGGCACCCATGGCTGCTGCTCTCTGCTCTTGAAGAACAGATCATCTAATCCGTCTGCCAGAAGCAGAATTTGTATTTTGCATCCCACCCTGAAAACCTGGCATGCAAAGTATATTTATTTACACCATGTTTTCTCCCCGGTGGGGACCCAAAGTGGCTTACAACAATGTTCTCCCTCCTTACAGCACCAGGTTAGGCTAGGAGGGCGTGACTGGCCCAAAGTACCCAGCAAGCTTCCATGGCACGAACATGAAATTGAGCCAACTTCAGAGGACGGCGGAAGACAGGAAGGCCTGGCGTGATCTGGTCCATGGGGTCACAAAGAGTCGGACTCGACTGTGCGACTGAACAACAACAACAACAAAAGCTTCCATGGCAGAGTGGGGATTCAAACCTGTGTCTCCCAGATCCAAGACCGACACTCTAACCACTGCACCATGCCAGCTCCACACTTGCCTGTTAACCAAGAACAGATCCAAGCATAACAAGCAGCCACCAGCAATGCTCCCTCTAAGCTGTGGAGTCTTGTGAGCAAAAATTCTACTTTGGCCCCGTTCACACGAGGCGATTTGGCCCGGGAACGGGCCAGTTTGGAGACGGATCAAAGCAGCGCGATCACACCACCACATCTGGGAAGCGTTCTGCTTCCGCCTCCAAACTGGCCCAAACCCGGGAAGAACCGCCGCAAAATGAACCACCTACCTCAGTGGTTCGAGTGGACGCGGCGCTTCTTCCCGGGCGTCTGATCGCCGGCGCTCCCTTGCGCCGGCTCAACCCCGGCCCGGAGCCGAACTGCGCATGCTCCGACATGCGCAGATCGGCCGGCTCCCGGTTAGAGCCGTCTTTTCTCTCCGGCGTTTGATCGCGCC
>NW_015173725.1:122210-141878 GCF_001447785.1 Gekko japonicus | reverse complement strand
GGAAGTGTTCACCCACTCCAGGAAGCATTACCCTCACAAGGCTTCATTTGCCCTCGTGTTCACTATGTGACCCCTCATTGGCTAAAACCTCCTTGTAATCTTCTCCAGGAAGCATCACTTCCAGTCATCAAAGATGACTTCTTCCCCACTCGGAGGACAAACTGGAGGAGATTATCCGCCTTCCCTCTTTACTTCCTTGCTCCCCTAAGCTCATTTAAAATCCACACAGCATGCCCAGCTTGCCATTTTCCAAACGCTCACAAGTTTCCTTCTTCTCACAAGAGTTCAGCCACCATTTCCTATTGCAAGTACAACCAAAATGGCGGCCAAACTCTTGCAACAGGAAGTAATCTTGTGAGGGTTCAGGAAACGTTACGAGGGTACATGCACTGTTTTTAAAGAGAGCTGATAGTGAAGAAGTGAGGAGCATGATCTCTTCTGGATCTTGAGGGCAGGCTGGTGGCAGCAGTCAGGAGGGGTGGGGGCCCTGCCCTGCCCTGCCACTGGTGGCCCGGAACCTTTGGCCAGAACGGAACTGATCAACCATCAGGAAACTGAGACTGAAAAATGGGATCTGCTGCTGCACTGGTGGTGAGGACATCATACACTTCCAACACCTGGCCCTAGCTGCAGCAGAGCAAACCAAGAGATCCAACCCAAAGTCATATTCCTGTGAAAGACAGTAATATGCTCTGGCAACATTTTAAGACAATGCATAAGTGCCAAAATCCCATACAATATCATAGCTCTAAACAAAACTAGAGGGTTAGTAGCCTTTCCCAAGAAAACTAATGTCAGCACATCCAGATCTTAAATCTTTGCACAGTGCAGTCAAACTGGTGAAGCTCTAAGACACAGCACCTCTTTGCCAGTCAATGGTCAGGCATAATTTACTACTTTGGTAAGCAAAGGCTGTGAAAACTGGCTATCCAGATGGATCAGAAATCTTTTTTTTCCTCTCTTGGCTGTGATCAAGCACCAGGCTGGATTCCACCATGCACTAATTGCCAAAGTACATCTGAGAAAAGCTTAGATAATGAGATATTTTCTTTAAATTGTTTATTTGGGGGACTGTCAGTCTTCAAGAAAATGCCATACAATGTGAAAAGGATCAGGTCAATCTATTTTGAGATTGGTGTGTGTGTGTGTGATTTTTTTCATCTTCTTGAGAATCATGGTTGGCATTTGAACAGCTTGCAAATTGAAACTAAATACACTTACATGACGTGTGATTTTATTGTTTTGCCACATCTGGAAGCTGTAATGTAGCAACACTGTTGTGTCATGCAAACTGATACGAACTGAGAACTTTACAAGGACAATCCTGATTGTCATATGCATATTCTAGACACATACTCACATGTAAATAGATCCGCTGTGTTCATAAATCTAAATAAAATGTGCCACAATGTAAGCTTTCTTAGCTGTTTGTTGGAATCACTCATATGAAAGTCAACCTTAAATCTGATCCCAGCCAGGAAGAGGGGGAGAGAGAAAGTGTGAGGAGCAGCCAGCTTTCACAGCCTTTCCAAAGCTCTACAAGTAATAACTAACACCTGACAATTAGGACCCAACTCCTATGTTCCAAAAACAAAGTAGTCGGTTTTCACAACTGAATTAAGACAGGTGATAACAATGTAAAGCATCTGGATGCTGTCGGAGCAGCAAAGAGATGTAAGATGACTTAGGGCAACTTAGAATGCACACCAAAGAGTGCATATGTGTATATGTTGTCTGGCACATACAAATGGCAGCCCTTACATGTATTGTCAATAAGTAAAGGCAGTGGGCACCTGCAGTCTACCTGGATAGGAACAGAAGGGTCCGTGGGCCTGGCCGGGGCATAAAACCAGACCTACTTTCCCACCTGCATCTACAGTCGGCCAAAGGCAAAAAGCAGCCCAATACACGGGAGACAACATATGTAGTGTAGTTCTGCATTAATCTGAATACCTTACAAGTTCCCTGTCTGATACTTTTTATTATACTTGTGGCACATTTGTCATTAGAGGTGACCCAATCTCTCTCCTCTATCCCTGTATATATTATTAGCAAGTATTTCTAAGAGTGATTTGCTTTGTTTAGCAACTGTTTCTAAGAGTGATTCTGGAACTGAAGCATTTAAAATTTGCCTCGGGTTTTAGTTGTGTCAGTTCACTTGACGTTTCCTCCCATGATATGTTGCTGATATACATTGATAAAGCAATGTATATCCAGATTTGCATCAAGATTTTTTTGGTGGGTGTTTTATTCATGAAACTACATTTCTATGAGTATTGCTTAAACACCCCACAGA
Source organism: Gekko japonicus (assembly GCF_001447785.1). NCBI lineage: Eukaryota > Metazoa > Chordata > Lepidosauria > Squamata > Gekkonidae > Gekko > Gekko japonicus. Next base: position 139,582 of record NW_015173725.1, on the reverse strand, counting down.
AAGAATCCTGATGAAACTGTTAAATTATGCAATTAAGATTGCTTTTTTGCAGTGTTTATCCATACACACATGCTCACTGGTTAGATAAACAGAGGGGGGAAATGAATGAATTATAGAGATAGAAATCTGTATATGTTCAACACTCTGTACAAAAGGTTTTCTGAATATTGCTAAGACACCCCACAAAAAGAATCCCGATGTGCCCTGACCTGGATAGCCCAGGCAAGCCCGATCTCGTCAGATCCTGGAAGCTAAGCACAGTTGACTCTGGCAAGTACTTGGATGGGAGACCTCCTTGGAATATCAGCAGTTGGGAGGTGGGGGCAGGCTTTATTCAGCTACCTTTCTGAATATCCTCCAGGCCCCCCATAGGGGACAGTCACCAGAGGTCACCATGACCTCCATGTGCACACATGAGTACACAGACACATGCATGCACATATTCAAAAATACAAAAGAAATACTCCCTCCAAAAAAAGAATCCTGATGTAACTGTTACATTAAACAGTGTGCACTGGTTAGATAATTTACATCTCCCAAATCCAGGGATGAAGGAAAATGTGAAATCTTTCCTCTTTGCCATCTAGTGTTGATTTTCTTTCACCAACCTCTATAGCAAATAGCTGTTTGCTTGTCTTAGGCAACTGAAGCTGTTTTTCTAAATATATCCCTCAGTCAAATGTTTAAGATGGAGGATGGATTTTGCTTATGCTTAAGATCAGACAAAATGCCAAAAGAGCTGTGATCAGATCTTCAGCGCATTTTTTCCTTTGCAAATAGCAGCCAAAGAAAGACAAGATTCACACTGGGACTGCTGCGCAAAAGAAGGAGGTTCTTTTGCTTTCCACATTATTTCCCTGGCCTCAAACAGCTGCCAGAGCTGCCATTTGCTGTGTGGGGAGAAACAGATAAGACTCCATCTAGGCAACCTATTTCCATCAGTGGAGCAAATAATGGCTCTGGGGATCCTTTTGAAGCCAGGAAAACAATGCATGTGAGGGAGATGTTTTAACCTACTATCCCCACACCACAATCCCAGTTTGAATTCCACGCAAACACACCCCGGCTGCTCTGTGTGAATGAAAAACATGCCGGAGATTCAATCACAGGGCTAAATCCCAGCTAGATGTTTCCATGGACACAAGGGCTTTGGCTTGCTAAGCACAATTGTCCTCCCTCCCTCTTCCTGTGGCATCCCAAAATGTCCCCTAAATCATGTCTTGAGGGGCAGCCAAGAACAAAATTTTAAGAGGTATTTTGGGCTGCCACAGGAGGGCAATGCAGGGAAATTGCAATTCACAAGCAGAAATCCTTGTGCCTGTGTAAATGCTAGTCAGGATCCAAGCCACAGAGCTTCCGCCTTCATCTTGTTTGACCCTCCATGACTGAAAAACACATTTGGGGTTGGGAATGGTAAACCAGTGGGTGCTTTTCAAAGCCACTGGAGTCATTCTTGTGACTACATGTCCACAGTCCAAACCAAGTAAGACTCTGAGTTTGTTGGTGAGGACAAAAGATTACAATCTGCCACCAGCAAAGAGTCAATATCAACTGCTCAGGGAGCTTGGAAACGGATAAGGTCTAAGACACACCTGTACTTTACTGTCTCAGCCAAATTCAGCTAAGTTTTCCTTCTAAGCAACTACTTACAGTTGTTGCAGAATTAGAGCCAAAGAACCAAGGAGTTGTGGTATATCCTGACATTTCCAAGTGTGAAAAGGCCAAACAAAGCAGGATTAAGGAAAGTTCTCTTCATGACATTGTACTGTGAAAAATGAAAGAAATGTTTTCTCTTCTGTCATTCTGTGCATGGCATCTAAATGAAAATACACTCACCTGTAGTAGTGTACAAGATGGAAACCCAGACCCACACAGCTTCACAGACACATTCTGTTCTGCTTTGCTGAAGTGTACCTTCTCCCTCAACACTGAGAAAGAAAGGCCAACACTAGCCACTGGGTCACAGCTACAAAGACGAGATAACGTCTCTCTCCACGCATGTGAGATATGAGGATCTCAAGGTATGGGTTCAAGAAATATAGCCAGATTAGTCACGAAAAATCCTGCCTCTCTCTCTCTCTGTTCAAAGCATGGTTATCACAAACCTGAAGGAATTGTTGAGATAGTACTCAGCCACCAAACAGAGCATGTCACACAAAAATGTGAAACTGGTGGTGCAGTTGACAGTTAAAGGTTTCATGTGCTGAAGGAGAACTGTGTCTATATACAGCAAAGGATAGGGCTGTTCTGAGGGTACAAAATTTCTGTCATACTTTTTAAGGCGTTTTTTTTCCTGAGGTGATGATAGCCTCAAGTAGTGCTGTAAGCGCCGATGTTTCCCTTCAGTTTTGAGTAGCTTTGACACACAAACATACCCCAATCACAAATTGTCTTGTGCTCTGGGATCAGTCTGAGACATGTTTGAGATTAATTTCTTTTCAAAAGGTACCTAAAAGATCCAGGGCAAAGGTAAATGACTGGGGGGGGGGGGGTTTTTTCTTTTTGTGTGGGGGCCTGGGTTTGCCTTTTTCTCCTGTGTCCTTGAGATGAAAGCAGCAGCAGCAGCTACAGCCTGAAATGTATGTATATTGCTGGCCCTCTGTGCTGTAAAGCTGCAGTAAAGTTGCTGGACCTCACTAGTGTTCTCATGAAGCATCCACCCATAATGCTGCACTGTTGCTGAAAAACCAAGTGCCCCAGCAGTACCGTCCCCTTTCCCGTCCCCGTCCCCCTGCATATGATGGCTGTATTAAGAAGCTGATACTTAGTAGGTATGAGGAAAGCTTAAACAACCGTAACAAGGTTATCTGCCTCAGGCTATGCAGAAGAGCAAAATGTGTCCATCAGCATGTGGTAAACTCGTAGGAAGTAAATGTTCATTGTACTAAATTGTGTAACGAAGCCATTTGTTTGATTGTCTCTAATGACAAAAGTGGATTAGATGTATGTTTTCCTGGAAGTCCCATTATGTTGTACCAGATGCTCAGTGATGAATGTTTTGCCAGAAGTCTCTCATGTCTTGCCAATACTTTATACCTGTATGTTTCTGCCACTTTCACCACTGATTGCTCCATTTTCTACTAAAATCATTGTTTAGTGCATAATGAGGTGAGTGGAAAAATGAACTCACTTTATCACATACTGAAAAGTAATCTGTATGAGTGACAAAGTTTTCAAAAGACCTCTTTGCCACATTCATGTGACTCTCATGAGATCACCACATAAGTTCTTATATACACTGGATCAAATCCCTGTAAACGAAAAGGAACCCAAACTGACTATTGTGTTTCCCCCTCTGAACTCCATCCTTCAGATGACAGAATCGCAATGACCGTGTGCAGGGTCCACGTGGTAGAACAACACATTAAGGTCTACTGAGCATTTTTTCTGGCTGAGTGCTAAAGCACCAAGCTAGAACACATGATCCGAAATATATATGTCCTTTTATGCCAGTTTGGTGTAGTGGTTAAGAGCGTGGACTCTAATCTGGGAGAACCGGGTTTGATTCCCCACTCTTCCACATGCAGCTGCTGGTTAGTCATAAGTTCTTTCAGAGGTGTTCTCTCAAGGACAGTTCTGGAGAGAGCTCTCTCAGCCCCACCTACCTCACAGGCAGTGTTCCCTCTAAGCTGAGTTTTTAAGCCTCCAGCTCACACATTTTTGTCTTAGCTCAGGAAGGATGTCTCCAGAGCAAGCTAATATATGCAGTAGCCAAATCACTTGCTCACAACTTTAATGCCAGTAGCTCACAAAGTAGAATTTTTGCTCACAAGACTCCACAGCTTAGAGGGAGCATTGCTCACAGGGATTGTAACCTGCTCTGAGAATCCCTTGGGTAGTGAAGGGTAAGGTATAAGTCCAATCTCCTCCTCCTCCTCTTCTTCTACTTACTCTTGACTAGATACAAACCAATTCTTGCTTGACACCTGCCCACATCTATTCACAAAAACAGTCTACTTGTAGCCACCAGAAGTGACTCTCAGTGTAGGAGGGACCAGTTGGGAGTCTGCTTTTGATCTCTCGCTGAGGAAATTGTACTCTATACCCAACAAAGCGGGGGGGGGGGGGCGTGTTTCAGGATTCAACTGCAGTCCCATCCTGGAAACTTTGCTGCATCCCAAACTTGTTGAGATGCAGCCAGTTTGGGGAGAGGGTCACCAGAAGCGCAACTGCTACTGCTTCTCTTTCCCGGCTGACTTTTTGCAGGGGGGAGATCAGAAGAGGATCGCTTCTGATTTCCAGCTTCACCGTGAAGCTCTTTTTCTGAGCATAGCTACGGATCAGAACCCAACCCCCAGCTGATCCCCCCCAATCGGCTGAGAGCGCCTGCACACCTGTTTGGAAGCTTTTGGGGTTGCTCAGTGCAAGCTGAACATGTCCTCGATCCGCTCACAGTCTGGTTGTGAGTGCCGAACAGGGTACGTTCAACTGCTGAATAGGTTCGCTGTGAAATCTGCGGCATCCCTAGACTTGAGGAGACTCCTGGGGCTTCTTGCTTGAGAACACAGACGCTTGGCCTTTGGAAGAGTCCCTGCAATTTCTAGATCCAGTTTCTCATAAATTCTCTCTGCCCCTCTCCCTTTTTGGCACACTCCGGTCCCCCAAAGAAGGTCTCATTTATCACCTCTTTGCAATGTGTGTGTCTCGCTACGGAGACTGGCTGAGAGGAGAACAGGGAGTTTGGTGCAGACCCTATAAACAGACCCTCAGACGTAATCACTAGCCCGATTTAATGGCATGCAGCGATCTGAAGGCTGAACTGGGTCGGCTCCAGGAAGTCCTGAGCCAGTCACTATTTCCAGGAACAGAACCCAGAATTAATACAGTAGGAAAAATACATCTAATAAGTCCAACTCTTTCTTCTTTTGCTAACTAAAATAAACATTTTTCTAACCTGTATTGTTTCTGGCTCCTTTTTCTTCTCAACCTCTTACTACAGTTTACTTCAAAGTTCCTTGCTGGGTGTTTGGCAGCCGCAGCCTCATCCATGGGGTGACCCGGCAGTGCGCAGCATCCATGGCACACCGTATAATGCTCTGTAAAGTTCAGCTTTTATTGGAAATGAAGTTGCATAAATAAACACTCTTACCTTAATGTGCAGTAAAACAGTCTGAGTTGCAAATGTGCTGCAGGTTTTGTGTAGATTAGCATATGCCGGAGAAGCAAAGAGAAAAAAGAAAATAGCTGATGGGCACCAAGTTGGCTGTGATTCTTCCTGACTGTTATCCATCTTAGGGATTGGTTTGTCATCACCTACCATCTCAGGGCCTGGGTTTTTTTGACACCTACAATTCTACAGCTTTGCTTAGCTGACACAGGTGTTGACATTCTAAGAAATACCCTCTGTCTGGGGCTCACAAGGAAGCTTCAAGAACCCAGAGTGAGGCCGTGGTCAGACTTGAATCTGGCTTGAATCCCTGCTCTGCCATGGAATTTTCTTAGGTGACCTTGGGCCTCTCTCTTTCTCTCTCTCATCCTGAATTACCGCACAGGGTTGTTGTCATGAGGTTACACAGAGGAGGGGAAAGCAATGTTGTAAGCTGCTTTGGGTCCATTTTTGGAGAAAAGTAGGCATATAAATAGCTAAATAAGCAAACAAAAACAATTAGTGACAGTATGATAAAACATATTAGGGGCAGTACCTTCAAAATAGGGGTATGGGGGGTAGAGTTGCCAGATCCAGGTTTGGGAGCTCCTGGAAATTTGGGGATAGAGCTTGGGAAGGACAGGGATCTCAGTGGAGCACACTGCCATAAAGTCCAGCCTCCAAAGCATCCATTTTCGCCAGGGGAACTGATCTCTGTCATCTGGAGATGAGCTGTAATTCCAGGGGATCCCCATCTCCCACCTGGAGGCTGGCATCCCTACATAAAACCCCCTTAATATGCAAAACCTACAATAAAAAAATTCTCACAGCTATTGCTGTAACTAAAAGATGACAAAATATTAATAACTAGAACACAATCCATATATACTTTTAAACAGGACCAACCATATGCCACAACAGTGTACAAGATTTTGTTTCATTAGAACCCTTCAGTTTGGTGTAGTGGTTAAGAGCTGTGGACTCTAATCCGGAAAACCGGGTTTGATTCCCCACTTCTCCACATGCAGCTGCTGGGTGACCTTGAGTCAGTCACAGTTCTCCCAGAGCTGTTCTCTCAAGAGCTCTCTCAGCCCCACCTACCTCACCTGGTGTCTGTTGTGGGGAAAGGAAGAAAGGGAGATTGTAAGTCACTCTGAGACTCCAACTCTTCTTCTTCTTCTTCTTCATCATCATCATCATCATCAGACTGCATGTTGCAAACATTTTTTACAAAATGTTTTAAAGGAGAAATGAAAATTCCCCAAGATGTGATAGTGAGTCTTGGTCAAGTCTACACTGTTTGAAGAGCTGCTTCAAATGGTTCTGGCTTGAAGTTATACCCAGCTCTTTGGGGAAAGAGGCAATACATCAAACTCCATTAGCATTAGCAAATTCCAACAATTGTCTCTAATTTCTCTCTAAACCAGCAATATATCAACAATCCAATTATTGCCAGCCAAGGATGTATCATTCTGTGCCTGGGATGAGAAACTAGAGAGCCAGTGTGTTTGAACTGGATGTGCTCCTACAGATACAAATTTAACAAGGGCTCCGATCATACACAGAAGTTGCTGCGGGATACTCACGGATGCCGGGCGGATTTAACGGCGTGATCACATCAGCACCTCTGGCAAGAGTTGTGCACCCGTTGGCAAACCATCGCACCCTGCCGAAGATCCGTAGTTCAAAGCTACTGCAAAAACACCAGTATTATCCGCTTGCGACGGGCCACAGATGGACGTCCTCCGTCTGATTGCTCCAGCGCCGCATGAATTGCATTGGAAACGTGTGCCGACAAGATGCTACCCCCGATTCCCTCTGATCGCATCTGATCGCGTTCGGCCGGGTCACAAGTGCGGCGGAGCGAAAAGCCACGCCTCCCGCCCCCCGCGTTCTCTGGCCAGTGTGACCGGGACCAAGGTTATGCTTTCTGCCAGGGATCTACATGCGAGGGAAGTCTTCCCCTGCTACAAATGTTTTGTGGGTCAAGATGCTGCCCAAGGCACAGAAGCAGGATCATCATCATCAGAGGAGGAGGAGGAGATGGGGTTTATACCCTGCCCTTCACTACCCAAAGGAGTCTCAGACCGATTTCACACAAGAGCTGCGCCGCAGTCGCGCCTCCCTTTGCCCCGCTTCTATCGGTCAATTTCCCACTCGAAGCCACTTGGCTGCATTTTGACCCGCGGCTTCGCCCAATTTCCCCCGCGGTTTCATTATCCTCAAAAAACGGGATCACGAAACCGCGGGGAAAATTGGGCAAAGCTGCACGTCAGAATGCGGTCGTGTGGCTTCGAGTGGGAAATTGACCGATAGAAGCGGGGCAAAGGGAGGCGCGACTGCGGCGCAGCTCTTGTGTGAAATCGGTCTCAGAGCGGCTTACAATCTCCTTTCCCTTCTCCTCCCCACAATGGACACCCTGTGAGGTAGGTGGGGCTGAAAGAGCTCTTTCAAGAACTGCCCTTGAGAGAACAGCTCTGAAAGAACTTATGACTGACCCAAGGTCACACTAGAAGCTGCATGTGGAGGAGTAGGGAATCAAACCTGGTTCTCCCAGATTAGAGTCTGCACTCCTAACCACAACACCAAACTGGCTCTCCAAAGGATTAAAGGCCTGCCACGTTTCAGGGGTAGAGCCCATGGTTTACATGCAGAGGGTCCCCCTACCCCTAGCTCAATCCCTGCCACCTCCCGCTAAAAATACCTGTGGCAGCAAGTGATGGGAAGGAGCTTCCTCTGCCTGTTGATTCTGAGGAATGATGCTGCCAGTCAGAGAAGAAAGTAGTCAGATCACTAAGTGGATAGTCTGACTCAGTATAAGGCAGTTTCCAATACTCCCTCTAAGCTGTGGAGACTTGTGAGCAAAAATGCTACTTTGTGAGCTACTGGCATTAGAGTTGCGAGCGAGCAATTTGGCTGCTGCATAAATTAGTTTGCTCTGGAGCCCTCCTTCCTGAGCTAAGACAAAAGTGTGTGAGCTGGAGGCTAAAAAACTGTGAGCTAGCTCACACTAACTCAGCTTAGAGGGAACACTGGTAGTTTTATATGCTAAGATGTCTACTGGGAACTGAAGACAAACCAACAAAACAAACCCTGTTTTAGATACGGCTGGCACAGCTTTGAGTCTACAGGATCTGGGGAATGCAAAAGGCTCAAGAAGGTAGGTGGGATCCCAATCCCTTCCCAACCCTGCTGTTGGGATAGAAGCCACAGCTGATCCGGGCTGGCGCTGGGAAAGGCATCAGGAAAGGGTCGGCATCAGGAAACTCCAGTGTGAATACACCTGCAGCACTTCGACAAGGCCAGCTATAAAGCGAGCGTAGAGATCAGCAGGGGACAAAGATCAGCAGTTTGCGAAGTACACCGAAATACCAAACCGCCTGCATCACTTGCGTATGGTGATTAAAACTCCTGCCGTATAAGTTGGTGTAAAAAACATGTGATATGGATCATGGCCATGGCACTAGGGAAGGGAAAGGGAAAGGGTTCCCTTGCTCAAAAGCCAGTAGAGTCCGACTCTAGGGGGCGGTGCTCATCTCCGTTTCCAAGCCGAAGAGCCAGCACTGTCCGAAGACGTTTCCGTGGTCATGTGGCCGACATAACTAAACACCGAGATGCACAGAATGCTGTTACCTTCCCACTGAAGCGGTACCTATTTATCTACTTGCAATTTCTTGCTTTTGAACTGCTAGGTTGGCCGGAGCTAGGGCCAGAGACCGAAGCTCACTCCGTCACACAGCACTAGGGTCTCAAACTGCCAAGCTACAGACCTTCCGGTCTGCATCTCAGTGTCCTAACCTCTGAGCCACCACGGCCCCAAGGCGCACTAAGAAAGGGCAGGTTAATTCTGCCCTCTTGTGCTGTTTCCTGATCAAAAACTCCCTAAGCCCGTGGCTACTTTTAAGGTCTAATAATAAGGCAAAAAAGACAAGCACAATGTGGCGACGTCTCTCATTCCCTCTACCAGGGCTTAGCCTGGGGCCTTTCATTTCTAATAAGGGAAATGTCACAAAAGGAGGTGTCATGAGTCTGAGCCATGTTATGCACGCATACACACAAGCGGCTGCTTTTGAAAGGTCAAATTACATGGCAGGAGTTCTGGTCACAGAACTCAAAGACAAAACACAGTTTGGCCCTGGGCAAGTACAATGTACCTGTGGAGAAGGAAGAAAGGGATGAACTGTATGCATTGGAAATAATTTGAGATAAATGTCTATAATATATAATTCATGTATGAACTGTAGAGTGGGTAGCTGCCACACAGAAGTCAGTAGGGGTCACAAACTTTGAAGTGACCCTTTTAAACCCAGCTCTGCATCTTAGTTCTGTCTCTTGGACACTCTAAAGCATTAATGTTCCAGCAGCCAAAGGATAGGACTGCTGTTCAGAAGATCACTGTTCAGAAGTTCATTCAAAGATTTTCATTTACAGCAGCCTTTTATCTAAAACTTAAAAAATTATAATTGAAGTATAAAACAATAATACAACTGTTATAAAATTTAATAAGCAAAAAAGATCCTGATGTAAATAGATAATATACTAATAAATATCACAGAGGAATGCTCTAAAGTTTTTTTGGTTTTGAGGCAAATGAATGGGGGGGATATATGATTTGTGTAGTGTGTCTTGGTGATTCTCTCCTTTTTACTTTACGCTTTTCATACGTGCACACAGCATTCTTAAACTGTCATCTTGTTCTTCTTGAATCTGTTCTGTTTTCCTGTTGTTATTTTTGTGTCTGTAAAATTATTTTTGTCATTTCAGTAAAAATAAAAGGAGGGAAAAAATGATGAAAATAATGCTTACACTACAATTGCCTAGAAGAACCCCATCTTTCAAATCTCCCCCGACTGTTTCAACAGATTGCATTTATTCCAAACTAAGGTAATAAGTGAGAACCAGTCTTCTCTAGTTTTAATTGATCGCCCAGTGCAGAAAATGTCTGCTTTCATCAGGTCAGCTCAGTCCTTGGTACTGATTCTGATAAGTGGCTCTTTGTAGTCCCTTCCAAACCGTTTAGCATTTCTAAGTCAAATATTTGTGGCAGAAGACTTCATCCACATGCATCGCCATATACACAGGAAAACGCTTTGCATTTCTGAAGCAATTTTCTACTCCTGCTGAGATGTTGCAATGTCACGGCCAAAACGCTTGAGAGAGGTAGTCCAGAGGTGCATAACCTCTCCAATTGTCAAACGACATGATTGACTGCAGCAGAAAATTCCCTCAAATATGAAAACAGAACAATAGCTTACTGAGGAATACTGGGCCAAGGAATCAGACAGACAGCTGCTTTGTCTTCCATGTTATGTTTCAAGGCCATCTCTACAGTTAAGGATTTCATTAATGACTTAAAGGAAATGTTGCAGAATTACACATTCAAGATGTTATTGGAAAAACAACACCATAGTTCTTGTGTTCTTCTTCTCTGTCTGCCTCCAGCATATTGAAAACAAGAGGTTTGTTTTAAAGTACTGTTCACAAAATGATTGTGTTTCCAAAGTTAGCTAGATAGTGTGTGTTGTGTAATGTATGAGATAAATGATAATGCAATATTATTCTTGCAGGGGAAGGTGGTTTAAAAATCTAATAAATACATAAATTATAAATTATACAATGCTGGTTTTTGATCCAGAGGAAAACACACCCTTAATTTATTCAAACAATCTGGAAAACATCCCACCTGTTCCAGGCCCTGATCCAGAGATACTTCTTTGCATTAAGTGGCAGTTAAGCTGCCCACTTATTTTAGTGGAACTAAAGGGAGATTTGTTGTCTTTGCACTGGAACCGTAGAATTTTGATCAGCAATGTGGGTAATTCCACATCTTCAGATGGAGAAAGTGAGGAAGATCCATTCCTTTTGATGAGAAGTCCACAGAGAATAGAAGGATCTGCCATGGGAAGAGAACATTTGCCATGGTAGCTGTGAACCATCACCACAAAGCAATGAGATCTAGACAAATCAAAAGAGGAGATCTTTATTCTCAATGTATTAGTACAAGCTCCAATTACACCAGCTTTTGAACACTGGAAATGAACAATATTACACCCACAGACAAATCAAAAGAGGAGATCTTTATTCTGAATGTATTAGTAAATGCTCCAGCTTTTGAACACTGGAAATGAACAATGTTACACCCATGTAAGAAATGGTTCACCCAAAGAGTGATTAACACATGGAATTCACTGCCACAGGAGGTGGTGGCAGATACAAGCATGGACGGCTTCAAGAAGGAATTGGATAAGCATATGGAGCAGAGGTCCATCAGTGGCTATTAGCCACAAGGTATAGATAGGAACTCTCGGTCTGGGGCAAGTGATGCACTGTATTCTTGGTGCTTGGGGGGAGGGCAACAGTGGGAGGACTTCTAGTGTCCTGGCCCCACTGCTGGACCTCCTGAAGGCACCTGGTATTTTTGGCCACTGTGTGACAGAGTGTTGGACTAGATGGGCCATTGGCCGGATCCAACATTGGCTTCTCTTATGTTCTTTTATTCTTATATATTTCAGATATGATATACCTTAATAGCTTTAGTACCATTCCTAGAAAGTTGTCACATTTTGGAACTTTAGGTAGTTTCCATTGCTTTATTTGCTGTATACATGGTACTGTTGTATTGTTTTCCTAACTTTGTAATCCAGTTTTATTTCATTCTTTGCTATTTGCATCATAGGCATTATACGATTTTATTGTATGTACAATATTTTTTAGTTTACTGCTATAATTTGGTAATCCCATTTTATTGCACTGTTGATATACTGCTCTGATTGCATTGTTTTAAACTGCACAATCTGCCTTGAGAGACTAGTGTGGGTTCCACACAGGGATGAGTTTTTATGGTTTCCCTGCTGCTGCTGCAGTTGCTGATAAAGTGCAGTAACAATGGGGAGTTAAATGCAAAACAGGGAATTCAGAGAACCTGTTACACATATTGTTACAATAATATATTGATATCACCGTACTTTAGTGCCAATTAAAAAAAAATATTAAAAGCCCCCATGGTGTGTGTGGGGGGGAGGGGAAATGGCTGCCACAGGGTCAGGGGAAATGGCTTCCATCCAGGCTTACTGAGAACTTTCCAAAAATTTGGAGCAAAGCAGGTTTGAGAAAGACTGAAGAAAAGCTAGGGAAATCCAGTATGGTGTATGAAAGCTAATTAACATCTAATGCAAGTAGACGAATGGGTACCTACCCTTAGATGGGTAGGGGGCACCCACCTCTGACGAAGAGGCATGGTGGTAATGTGGATGACGTGGCAGTACGGCGACGGACGATGGCGTAACATCAGCGGCGGCTGCGGCGAGCGCTGGAGAGCGGAGCGGAGCGATCCCTGGTGGCCGGAAGGAACATCGAGTGACGGCGACGGCAGAGTCCTGAGGGCGCACGACGAATGACGCAGGCACAGCGGTGCCTGACGGACAAAGCCGGCCAAAAGCGTGCATGAAGCCGTGCGCCTGCGCGGCGCTGCTGTGGTTGCCGGGAAAAGTGTCGGGAGCCTGGAGGGGACGCCGCGCCAGCAAGCCGAGAAAGGACTGTATCGATCTAGCCGCCGATAAATAGATGCCGAGCCAAGGAAGCAGAAGAAGCATATATACCACCGAGGGTGCCAGTAGGCAGTCCCACCCCTAACTCTAGATGTGGCCCAAGATAGGAAACTAGTTCTTAGAACGACAAAAATGTGAACTGCCCAGAGACCCCTTCGGGGGTTAGGGCGGTATATCAAGCCTAAAGTAATAATAATGATGATGATGATGATGATGCTGCGGGGAAGTGGAGGGGACACACACCCTTCCCTACAGCACTGAACCTGGGCCAGATATCCCATGTGGAAATGGTTGGAAGGAAGTATGTAGATAAGCAAATAAATTCATAAATAAAAATCCTGACTCCCAAATGATCTGTTTTTGATTATTTATTTAATGCTGTGATATATATATCTCAACATTATTACTTACTGACTTCAAAGGAGTTCTGAGTGAATCCAAGAGGAGCACAGCATAACCTATTGTTCTCCAAAGTACGCTCATTAACATTGCTGAGAATGTGTTCTTTCACATTGTCATGAAATCTGAAAATCTGGTTTCTAGAAAGAATGAAGTGTGCTTAGCGTTGTCACATTTTACAGACAGGCATCCAGCTGTGCGGGTTAGTAAGTAATGACACATGAGAACACGCCCTTCTCAACAACAAATCAGGGCATGTCAACAAAAGAGCATAAATCAGAAAGCCATGCTAATTATTAAGTGCACAAATATTTGCGTAAATAAAAACAGATTTCAATAATGAGTCTTTTAGCTATTCATTTTCTGAAACAGGAAATAAAGAACTTTAAATTAATATGGCAGACAGGCAATATGTGAAATAACAAAGACGGTGGATGCCAGTGGTGGGTAATGGGAAATCTGCAGATAGCTCATTCAACTGTTCTGGGATTAACCACAATCTATTGCTTTAGTGGTTCAAGAGCAGAATTGCATTCTGGCAAATAACCAGCCTGCCAGAATATGTCAAGGTGTATTTCAAGGGTAACCTATCTTTTTTTTTACTTTTGACTAGGCTGCACACCTTTTGAACGAGTTGGTACTTTAAAAAACCCCACTTGGCTAATACAAGCAGCTACAAAAGTCAGTAAATGGTAAGGCAGTGTGTTAGAGGAAGCATTCCCCTTTCTCTAGCACAGGAAATAATGGTTCTTCCAAATCACAACTGCAAAATATACATTTATCCTATTCAACTATTTTACTCACATGCAAATGTACACAAACTTCACTTCATTTTTTCTTATCTTATTTAATGTTTATTGAAATATGTCTTTAAAATAAATAAACATTACCAACACAAAAACAAAACCTCAAAAACAAAAATATTAATTTCTTGGTGATGCTGCTCAAGTCGCGAGAGGCAAGACACTTCTTAATGGCTCCCTCGAGAGTTCAGGTCCATTATGTAGGTCCATTATGAGCCAAACCCTCAACTTCAATGAAACTGAGGCCCAGCTCATAATTCCTGGATCAAGGAACTGGGACAGAAGCAGAGGAAACCACAATTCCAAGCTTCCTGATGGTGGTGGGCACTCCCAAGCATGGTCAAGATTGCCCTGAACTTAAGGGTAAGGTCACAGGGCCTCCACTATTGCCAGACAATTTTATCTGCTTCCAGTCTTCCAATTTCATGAGGAGAAGTTTGTTTGAGAAAGAGGGATCTGGTGGAGAGTGTTGGTGTTCCAATTGTTTTAAGAGCTGCCCATGGGACCACAGAACTATGTGAACTTTTCTACAAGGACTTATGGAACTGCACTAGTGGCTAGGTTCCTTCTACACATGGCTCCTTGGATCCAACCAAAGTTTCAGAAGGACCACTGAAGTGTTTAATGGCATTTTACACCACTGTTGTTTCTTTAACTGTTACAGCATTGCCTATTCCATATAAACTCACATCACTACAAGTCCACCATAAATTTTGCATTGGCTTGATTGTGTGTAAAGTGTCATCAGGTTCCAGCTGACTTATGGAGAGACCCCAGAGGGTTTTCAAGGCAAGGGACAAACAGAGGTGGTCTGCCATTGCCTGCCTCTGCATAATGATGCTGGACTTCCTTGGTGTTCTCCCGCTAACCACAGCTGACCCTGCTTAGCTTCCAAGGTCTGATAAGATCAGGTTACCCTGGGCTGTCCAGGTCAGGGCTTTGACTTGGTTACATCTCCAAAAATTGTCTAACATTTCCATGGCCAGCATTTCCACTGATACACCAGTATAGAAATCCACTTTTGAATTCTGTCCAATGAATACTTTGGCCCTTTCTTCCTGTGCATCTGAAATTGGCATCTACAAATCCCTTCTCCATTTGCTTTTATGCTTGTTGTGAAGAAATTCATTTTTTCTTGGAGGGTTGAAATGAGCAAAACCTTTGCTATGAGTTTTAAAAGTTTTTTTCTCTCTGAGCAGAGAACAGGCAGGAAGAGAGGAAGCCAGGAAGGAAGGGAGGAAGACTTACTTGCCCACCTTCATACAAATCCTAATAGGTTTAGACAATGGATGGTCAAGCTCCCCCCCCCCCAAGCAGGGAACAGAGATCTGGAGGAATTAGAATAATAGAATCATAAAATCATAGCGTTGGAAGGGACCTCCAGGGTCATCTAGTCCAACCTCCTGAACAATGCAGGAAATTCATGAATACCTCCCCCCACACACACACCCAGTGACCGCTGTTCCTCTGTTCCACTAGAGAGACTTCAAGAAGGAAATTTCTGGGAACATCAGGAAACGTTTCCTACACCTGGCCTGACTGGGTCAGTGGTAGGGGAAAGGGGAAAGTTAAAACTCCTGAAGGCAAGGAGGAAGGTCTCTTTTTGGGTGCGGAGTCCACAAGAACAGGCAGAACTCTTAGCTGAGATCTGGAGGTGGCAGCCATTGACCATGTGTTGGCATGCCTGGTCACCATGGGGACTGGTTACTGCCTTGCACACCCCAGGAGGAATAGCCACTTACCAACTGACTGCCTTCCCCCTGGTGCTCCTTTTAGAATAGTGTGTCCAAGATGTTGGAAGTCTATGTGGAACAGAGAACCACTACCAGCATCAAAAGTTATATGGTGTTTACTAAAAAGAAAATATTCACAAGCATACTTTTAGCACAGCACCAGACCGAGCAAGGGATTCAAAAGAAATGGGTAAAACACAATTTCTCTGTCCTCTCTCTATATATGTGCCATATCAGATGTCAAAATATAGGACAGGCTCCTTAGCTTAGGAAGGTACAGATCTCTACAGAGTTTGGATTACCTCATCCAGCTCTTCAGTGGGCAGTGGGAGACACAGAGGCAAGGCCTCAGAACATGGAAGGGAAGCTGGGAGTCCTGACCCTCCCAGTGGGCAATTCCTACAAAGATCAGGTGGTGGTACTGGGTTACTGGAGAAAGAGAAAAGCCTCTCCAGTTGTTGTGAAAACCTTGGAGGGCAGGGTGGAACAGGACCTGCTCCTTGTGGCATGGTGGGATAAGGACAAACAGATAACTTGATTAACACCAGAGGAGGAAATTCTGTTTATCCCATCCAGATACTTATGATGTACTCCAGGTAAAAGTTTTTGCAAGATCAAGCCCTTCTATATTAAACTCTCCTCATTAGCCACATAGTTCATTTTTAAAATGCTTTTTTACCTGTAAAAGGTGGCACCTTAAAGAAATATCAGATTTATTTTGGCAGAAGCTTCTGTGCACTGGATCCATTTCACCAAATACATGAAGTAAAACTGCAAACACGCATACTGGAGGAAAACTATTGTGAACTATTGGGTTAAACAGCTATAAGTTGCAGGCATTAGCCATGACATTTCTATGTAAAACACAAACATACATGCTAGAAGCAGAGCAACAATCCTCAGGCATCGTCTTTGGGTGTATGTCAGGACTGTGTCCCAACCATCATTGTGCAGCCCCTTATGCGCAGAGAAGCACATCCTGTGAGTACACTCTCTTCAAAACTCAAAGCTGACTAGTAGCCAGTTGGCAATCCCTCTTCCTTGCCCCACCCCGTCCCCACTGACTGATGGCAGTGCCAGTTCCTTCGACTTTCCTTCAGCTACATTATTGCCATTTTGTTATTAGAACATCTGCCCTTTGCCACAACCACAAAATCATTCCCCCCCCCCAATCCCCAATGCCTCTAAATATCAATATGGAGTTTCAACTCTGCCCTATTTAAAGCGCAAATAAAAACCATCCCGCCTCCTGGTGAAATGACATGAGGATTTAGAACAAAGACAGGCTTGCTCAGGCTGTTCATTTGTATGCAGAGGATCTGACAGCTCTTCTAGCTCCCAGCAATTTCACACCAAGGCCAAGGCTTGAGGTCTGGGAATCAACCAAATGCTTTGAATCATAGGCGTAATCTTCGTGGGGGCGGCGGGGCTTCAGCCCCCGCCGAAATTTTCAGGAAGGTACTCAGCCTCCCCCGGGAGCCACCCTTGCTCCTAGCAAAGCAATGCCTCTGGCCCAGCCCCAGCCCCCCCCGGGAAATTGGAAAGTCTACACCCTTGCTTTGAATACAGGACTCACTTGGAAATGAGCAAGGGAGCTGGGTCGGTTCTTGGTATGCAAGATTGCACCATCACAAGGGAATTTCCTCCGCATTTAATGTTTGTGCTGGAAGGGCATCTAAGGCCAACCAACTCTGTGATGGATGGGACATTTATCCAGAAACTGGCTCGTGGGGCTTCAACCCAAAGAAAGTTTGCAATACTTTAAACCCCTTTGAAATCAATGCGACAAGTTTAGTCCGACTCA
>NW_015173725.1:119335-122163 GCF_001447785.1 Gekko japonicus | reverse complement strand
CTCAGTGCACGCGTACATGAAAGTCATCCCCACTAAAGCCAGTCGGACTTACTTCCAAGTAAGCATGCCAAGGCTAGGACTGAACTGCTAGGAACAGCTACCCTTTTGCTAGAGGCACATGCATGTTCACATGGGCAACAGGCAGGTCCTGAACAGAACTCCAGCCTTCCATGGGGACAGATAAGAGACTTGTAGGGATGCCAGCCTCCAGTTGGGACCTGGGGATTCCCCAGAATTACAGCTCATCTCCAGACCACAGAGATCAGTTCCCCGGAGAAAACTGATCCTTTGGAGGGTGGACTCTAGGGCATTGTGCCCCACTAAGATCCCTGTCCTCCCCAGACTCCACCCCCAGATCTCCAGGAGTTTCCCAGCCTGCATCTGGTGACCCTACCCCCCCCATCCCCTTCCCGTGGCCAGGGGAGACCTGGCAACCCTAAGAGGAAGAAAGGAAGAGACAAGGACTGAGGGAGAGGGGGCATCTATGATCTAGAACGGGGAGGAATGGGAGAGGGGCAGCTCCAGTTCCTGGAAGGCTTAAGCACAAGGGGGAAATGGGTGCACTTTGCTGTGAAGTGGGGTTCCAGTAGCTCTGAGTTCATTATCACGATTTGGTCTCTTATGTCATTTTGTATATAAAATATATTTCTCATAGCACAAGACTGGATGGGAAGGGGGGAGGGAGTTTAGGTGAGGCACATTAAATGTTTGTACCAGGCCCAGAAAAGTGGTCTTTGGCCTTGGCCAGCACCCTATTCATTGGGCCCTCAAGACCAGATCATCCATCTCAGACACAGCAGTACCCTCGCGGCTGCCTTCCAGGCACGCGTGTTGCAATGGCAAAGAGGGCTCCCAGTAGGGCGGGGAGGAAGTCGGTGCCATGTCTGGAAACATTTACCCTCCACTTTGTATAACTTCATCTCACAGATGCCGAGAATGAGCAGCCAGCGCAGTTGTCTTCAATTACAGGTCAAGTTGAAGAGACATGGAGAGTAACAAGCACTACAGGAAAGCCTGCCAGCTTCTGGAAGATTCTGTGTTGATGGGGGGGGGGTTGTTCCTGAAATAACCAGCCTTTCCAAGGGAAATCTAGGCTTTGTATATGTCAGAGTAAGTTGCAAGTGCAAAAAAATGTAATCTCTCCCCAATGTGGCAGCCAGCTGTTGTGGGAAGCAACGGTGCCGATGTTTATGGTGAACCAGAAGCCTGGAAGCGTGCAGACATCTTGAAGGAGCTAAACATTCCTGTACCCAATGTGGAAGAGGCTAAAAGAAAATTGACAAGTGACACCAAAACTGGAGATACCCAATCATTTAAAAAAACATGTATAAATGCATTGCTGTTGCTTGGGGTCGGCCTATTCATCCCACTCCAATCCACGTTCACGGGTTTTGCAGGTGTGCTTCAAATCCTGCAACCCTGACAGACCGCAGACAGCTGTCCTCTTCCCTCCTCCCTTCATTGTTTATCGAAGGCAGCAGTTCTGCTGGTACCTTCCTGCTTTTCCTGCCGCCAAGCACGCTCATGCCTGCAACAAGCAGTTTGCTCACCAAGAGAGATGGTGCCTCAAGGCGATGACCTTCAGCTCTCTGATCCATCTCCAGCACACAGATGCCCTTTTGTCTCAAGCACGGCTGCTTATGAAGTTCAGAAAGTCCTCAGTGGGTCAGGTAATCATGGCCCCAGTAGCCTGGAAAGAATGTATGTCAGTACTTTTCAAACATTTTGAACTTAAACCCCCCTCTTCTGATTCTTTAGTCTGCCTTCTGAGTTAGGGTTGCAAGATCTGGGTTGGGTGGGGTTTGGGGAGGGGATAGACTTCAAAGGGATATAATGCCACAGAGTCCATCTTCCAAAGTGGCCATTTTCTCCAGGTGAACTGATCTCTGTCACCTGGAGATCAGTTGTAACAGCGGGAGATCTCCAGCCACCCCCTGGAGGTTGGGAAGCCTATTCGGAGCCACAGAACTCAACGTTGGCTATCAGTTCAGCACATGGTAGACAGATTCCTTGCACACAACTGCAGGCATTATGCATGCCCAAACGTCTGTGGAGTGTGGGGCATTAACCCAACACTGGCAACAGAAGAGGGCTACCTGAGGACCAAACTGCACTGAAGACTCCCAGGTGTGGCAGATTCAATAAGGTTTCTCAGCTGGCCAGATACTGCCTATGTAGAAAGAAATGTGTGGAATCTATCACTCATGTTCTCCTGCATTGTAACCTGTACATGGACATAAGGACCACATATTTACAATCTCTTTTAACCAGTATGGGTGTTTGTTCTGATGCTCTTAAGGTGAATAGACTTTTAAGAGATCTCTGCCCGGATATCACAGAGAAGGTGGCTAAGTTTCTCTGTTTGGCTTTAAAGCTGCACCAAAGGGTCTTTTAGAATTCTTATATATGTGCTTTTAACTGGTTTTAAAATGTATAAATGGTTCTGATAATTTATGCCAATTAAGGCTCACTTGACTTGACTCCCAGGTGTGTGCCTGTGCTTTCTCCCCATGTGCCTTCCTCTTCTTCATCTTTACAAAATACAGCCCCTACATGCTGTAATCTACCATGGTGAGAAGGAAGAGTTCTGACAAGAGCTGTCCTTGAAAAAGAGCAGTTTCTGTCAAGAGCTCTCTCAGCCACACCTGTCTGTTGTGGGGAGGGGAAGGGAAAGGAGTTTGTAAGCTGCCATGAGACTCCTTTGGGTAGTGAAGGGCAGGGTATAAATCCAATCTCTTCTTCTTCCAGGCTCAAGCTTTTTCCAGCAGTTTCTCTGCTAAAAATTACTTCCTCTGACAAATTGCTTTTTGCCCTGTTAGTGATTTGGA
>NW_015173725.1:87416-119311 GCF_001447785.1 Gekko japonicus | reverse complement strand
GATAAGAGTCCCCTTCTCCCTTCTCTTGCACCAGCCTTCTGGCAACTAGGGTTGTCAACCTCCAGGCAGTAGCTATTACAACTGATCTCCAGGCAACAGAGAAAAAGGCCGCTTTGAAATTGTAAGGTGGACTCAATGGTATTATACCACATTGAAATCCCTCCCCTCCCCAAACCCCGCCCTCCTCAGCCTCCACCCCCAAAATCTCCAGGTATTTCCCAGCTCAGAGCTGGCAGCCATGGCTACACACAACTCTGCCAGGTGTAGTTACTTTCATCACCAGATTCTTGTCTAAAACCAGCCTGCTAAGGGTGCTCTGTATATTCCCCACCTCTCCAAAGCTTCCATGGTTAGAATGCCTGTGATGCTGCTACACCTCCACTGTTGGGAAGGGTGATACCTAGCTCTGTCTATGATAAGATCCTCTCCTTTCATGGAGCTTTGCTCCCTGACATCCTCCAGGAGTCTTAATTGTCTCTTCTGCCTGTGGTGGAGTCTTGCATAACTCAAAAGTTTGAACACCTGCCTTAACTCTAAATTGCTGTGCATGTTATGATATTATGATAGAAAATTTGCCAGATAGAGAAGTGCACTGCCACCCCAAGATCACAGATAGTCTTCCTCTGGTGTGAAAAAACTAGAGTCAGAGTAGTAGTTAGGACTTTGGGCCCTGAAGCAAAGTATATCATGGGCTGCACCAGTGTGGCCCCACCCTTGTGCAGGGCTTTAGCTTCTCCAAGCTTTGCAGCTTCATCTGCCCTCAGTTTTCTTTTCTAGTAGCCACATTTTAGCTAAGTAATGTCAAACACCGTGGAAACTACCAAACAATAGGAAAGCCAAAGGTTGCAAAGCATCACTAGTTAAAAGGATCATATGATGTGAAAAAGGTGCCATGGCTCAGTGGTAAGAGTATCTGCTTTGCATGTAGAAGGTCCCATGTTCAATCCCCAGCATCTCCAGTTAAAAGGACTAGGCACAGCCCCGTAGCTAGGGGTCTTTAGGGGAGGGGACCTTCGGGGGACCCACCAACTATTTAAATCAAAGGCTCCCGGGCAAGGGGGGTCTGCTTGGCATGCACCCACACAACCCCCATTAGAGCCTTCCTCTGAGGCGAGCCAGAATCCCAATGTTAATAGACACTAAGGCTCCTCAGCAAAGCTGCCGTGGTTGTTTTTTTTTTTTTTAAAGGAGAGCGGGGATCAAGCTTCCTCCCTCACTCCTTCCCTGAGCCGACAATCTTTTCCAAAGCCTGGTAGAAAATCCAACAGGAGGAGCAAACTGCTGCAATCTGACCAATGTGTGTGTGACTCGGTCAACCACCAACCTGCTGGGTCCTAAAGAGACTCAGCTCATCACAGATGAGCTCAAACGGAGATGCCAGCTCATATTCGTGAGGCAATCGATCAGGGGGTGAAGGGGCCGGAGGGAGGGAGGGGGAGTTGAGGATCGGGGGAGGGGCCCACAAAACAGTGGGGGGGCAGGCCCCATGGGCCCCACATTAGCTACGGGCCTGACTAGGCAGGAGGTGATAATGAAAGTTCTCTACCTGAGAGCAGCTGCCATCATAAGTAGACAATACAGACCTTGGTAAACCAAGGGCCTGACTCAGTATAAAACAGCTTCTTGTATTCATGACAGGCCGTTTAAAAAGGAGGGCCATAGACTGATATGGAGCCTTCTGCACCCAAAGCACGCAGGACTCCTCCTACATATACATACCCTGCCTAAACTGCAGGAGAAAAGCCAAAGAGATTGCACAGAGGTGCCAGTGATCAGTCATAAGCCTAGAGAGGCAAACACCATGGACCAAAGGGCCCTCTGGGACCAGGGCAGCCAGATACATTTCATTAGTACATTCAGTCCCAGAAATAAGCCCCATGGATGTGAGCTTGCCCGAAGTGGTACCTGACAGGATTATATTTGCAGTGTCCGAGTGGCATGGTACTACTTCAAATTCATCACATGCCCCCTTTTAAATCCCTCCCAAGTGAACACACAAATGCAGTGTTAACTGTAGGCCTGCCTGCTTAAGCACCTGCAGCAACAGGAAGACGGGCTCTCTTCCACGGGGAGGATTGCAGGCCTATCAAAGCCCCAGACCGCCCAGTTTCCACTGCACGCACGCTCCCAATGAGAGCAAAAGAAACATCATCCAACCGGGCAGAGTGTTGATTTCACACCTCCCTCCCTTCTCTTCAGGCGTCTCAGAACTGGACATCCACATCCACCTTATGAGCACGTACATTTCTACTGCCAAATGCTACGGAAATGGCCACCAGGCCCAAGGGACAAGAAACATATATTTCAATATATCAACAAATGGGCAACATTTCAATGGGGCACAATCAATGGGGCTGCCTTGGCATCTATTGCACAAAGCTATTGAGAGTTTTCCCTGGCTTGACACCAGTTAGCTGTCACCAAATCAAAACGGCATCGAAACAACAAAGAGCCATGGTCCTGTGACTCCACTTGCCACTGAACCCATTTGCTCCTACACTCAGAGAAAAACGCCAGCATGTCACGACTGGTGTCTAGTATGCAGCATTAGTCTTCCAGCAATACACTCACTTCCGTGCTAAGGCTAAATAGTGATTCCTCTTGACAACCACATAACCCAAATCCTTACGCTACGATCCTGAAGACGTCTATTCCCCTGGAAGTACCGTCAAAGACACTGGCACTTCTGAATAAGCTCTTTCAGCCCCACAGCCTAACTATTTCCTCTATATTCATAATCATGAGGTCCAAGGAAGGGTTATGTTTCTAGACGGGTACATTGTCAAAGGATATTTTCATCTATCTCTGTATTTATTTTATATAATCCACAACAGCTGACAAGTAAAAAAAAATACCTCCAAAGCCATTTTTTAAAAAAATCTCATTGAAATACAGAGTCATGCTCTGAAACTTCAGAGGTGCTGGGTACAATAACCATCCACAACTAAATTTAATATAGTTTTTTTTGCGCAGGGTGTAAAGAGCCCTGATAATATTATTCTCCGCCACAGTCATAAAAGAACAAAAGAGAAGGAGATGGATGGCAGGAGCAAACACACCTTGCTCTTTGTACATCCTGGAAATCAATCCTTTTCTTTCTGGCTGTATATTTGAACCTGTGAACACATGAAGCTGCCTTATACTGAATCAGATCACGGGCCCAGCAAGGTCAATAGGGTCTACTCAGACTGGCAGAGGCTCTCCAGGGTCTCAGGGTCTTTCGCATCACCTACCACTGAATCCTTTTAACTAGAGATCCCAGGGATTGAACCTGGGACCTCCTGGAGGCCAAGCAGAAGCTCTACCACTGAGCCCTGGCCCCTTCTCCTATAATTTAAAATATGGTTGGAGTTCTGGGCACCCTCCTTTCTTCAGTACTGTTGCCACCCCATCTTTAGTAGAGATGGTTCATGAGTCTCAGGCACTGTCCTGATATATCAAGGGCAACAGTAGGTCTCTCTTTCTCTCCAGATATTTATATCCTTCTCCTATAAAGGCTCAGGGCAGCTCACAACAACATTAAAAACAATTGTTACAGTTCCATAAGCTTTTTAAAAAGAGTAGAGAAATACCCAATTACAACTCTGACAACCCTTCCAATATACTGTTATCCCCAACCCCTAGCCATCAGCAAAAGGTCTTCTGGAAAAGCCAGCCCTTACAAGGTTTTTGGGAAAGCACAGGAAAACAACTGAGGGCAAAATTGGAAAAGGCCTAGATCCTAGTAGAAACCAGGCAACCAAGCGACCTGACTGGTAGGATAGAATGTTTAGCAGCGATTGCTGGGCAAATTTCAGTGTTTGTGCAGATCTATAACAGGAGAAGCTGTCATGAAGCTGTGTGGGTCCCAGGTTATGAGGGGCTTTGGATGTAAGAGTTCCCACTGCACGATTTGTAGTACTATGATCAGAAGTTGAACAGCTCATCCTTGCAAATAAGTGAGCAGCCGTATTCTGCACTAGCTGAAGTGCCTGAGTTGTTTTCAAGGGCAGTCCTGCATAGATAACATTACAGTAGTCAAGTTTCAAGGATGTAGTAGCATGGATCAGTACAACGAGATCAGTTGAATCTGGAAGACAGTACAGGTTCTTAATGAGGTTCAACTGGAAAACAGCACTGTTTGCCATAGTCTGTGTTTTGTTTTTTTTTAAAGAGAATTTGGGAGTCCAAGAACACTCCTAGGGTCCTGATAAATTTACTTAAAGACAAATTCAGTCAGTCTAAAGAAAAAAGATCTGTCTTCTCACCCTGACCTGGATAGCCCAGGCAAGCCCGATCTCATCAGATCTCAGAAGCGAAGTAGGGTCAACTCTGGCAAGTACTTGGATGGGAGACCTCCTTGAAATACCAGAAGTGGGAGGTGGGGGCAGGCTTTATTCAGCCACCTCTCTGAATATCCTTCAGGCCCCCAGTAGGGGTCAGTCACCATGACGTCCAGGTGCACAAACACTCACATGCACGCACTCACACACATATAAAGATACACAAAAAAGATCTATCTCCTCTATAACATGAGATGTAATAACCAGTATCACCTCTGTTGACTCAATTTCATTTCAACTTCCCCAGTCCCCAGCCACTTGTCAACCACATCCATACTCTAATTAAGGTCAGAGACAGATACATTTGGTAGTGAAGAAAGGGGTAGTTAATAAAAAGCAGATGGAGTGGAGAGTCATCAGCACACCCACTGATGACACCCAACCACAAAACTACAGGCAATCTTATTTAATGGCCTGATGTGAAGAATATAGGTGACAAACCAACTCAAGTGGCCAGTCAAATGATTCTGCATCTCCAATGGAAACTGTGGTCTACCCATTAAAAAT
This sequence comes from Gekko japonicus, assembly GCF_001447785.1. Classification (NCBI taxonomy): domain Eukaryota; kingdom Metazoa; phylum Chordata; class Lepidosauria; order Squamata; family Gekkonidae; genus Gekko; species Gekko japonicus. The sequence continues at coordinate 114,482 of NW_015173725.1, read as the reverse complement.
GACTGAAACCAACAAAGGGGCCATTAAACTTAACTTCACTCACATTCATTTTGGGTGTGTTGGAGGAGGGGGAACAGAAAAGCATTAACCATGTGGCAGGCTGTTGTAAACTTGTCACATGGGTTCTGGCCACCATTTTCATGAAAAAGGTCACAAAAATATATCACCTTTCTATTCTCCCCCCTTGCCACATACTTTTGCCTAGTAAAGGAAGAAGTGCACTCCAGTCCATAAGTGTTTATGTTGGAATAAAATGTTGCCACTCTTGAAAGTACCATTATGTATATAGCGGACATCAAGTCACAACCAATTTATGGCAACCTCAGCAAGGGGCTTTCAAGGAAAGTCAGAAGCAAGAGGTGGTTTGCCATAGCCTTCCTCTGTAGAGTCGTCCTTGGTGAACTCCCATCCAAGTACTAACCCTGCTTAATTTCTGAGATCTGATAAGATTGGGCTATACCATGCTGCCTTTCCCTTTTGCTGCTGTTGACAACACTCTAGATGTTCTGTTGATGTTTGCGTTTTATATTCTAGTGAATTATGTTTTTTATAGTTTTCTGTACTTGTTTTCAGTTTGTCACCTGCCTCAGGGACCCAAAGGGCTGGCAACATGGGATGGCACTCTTTGTGACTCCCATCTAATACTTGCACAATTTAGATCCTGAATAAATAATTTATTTAATTTTAACCCTGCTCTTCTTTCAAGGTGCTCCAGGTACAAGCCACAGTTACACGTACATACAGACACATTCACATTTTCTCTTTACCAAAGCTCCGTGGTAGGCTAGGCCGAAAGCCAGTGGCTGGCTCAAGGTCACTCACAATGTAGTCCTAAGAATGCTTTCCTGGAAATGAGCCCCATTGGATATATCTGGGTAGGATTCTGAGTAGACCTGTATAGGATTATTCTCTTAGTGAGCTTCATGGTAATATGGGGCTGTGAATTCCGGTCTCCTTGGTCCTAGTCTAACCACTACAGCACACTGCCATGTGACAGACACTTTTAATATTTACATCATACAACTCATACCTAGTGGAAAACAAATCTAAAAAGAAAAAAGAAAAAAGGAAGTCCCTGGATTAAAACCTTTCCAGGACCTTATTTTCCATACTGTAAATAGCATGCCCATTCTGACAGTTCATTGCTTGAGTCTTTGTTAAACTTCATTGAGTTGCTGGGGAAAAGTTCAGCAAACTTTGAATAAATAAATCACCTCAGCGTCCCTAGAGAACAGATTCCTTTGGTGTTAATTAGAAACAGTATTCGTGTTCCCCTATTTTACCTGATACTGTTTACCATTTGATAATCTGTTTCAAAAAGTTAGTTTATAGATTTATAGAAATCATATGCGGTCCAAAGAAGAATGCACCTTTTAAAAATGTATTTGAAGTAGCGTCCCACAATAATAAAGCCAATTTATTTATCTAAAAACAAAAAAATCTGTCTCACACATGCAAAACATCAAATGTCATTTGAAGCATGAATATTCATTTGAAAGTTCTGTGCTACAAAAATAAAGGCTTTGAACACCAGCCTCTAATTATCAATCAAGGTTTCTTTCTTGTGTCATATCCTGCTTCAGTTTGGTCTTCTTGGAATGTGTCTTTCAAGGACAAAAATAAGACAAGAATTCACAAGAATTTTTTATCTCTGAAATTTCCTAGTTTAGAGGCATTCTGATGTATTCTGCAATATAATATATTGTACCTCCCTACCCTAAAGTAAAAGACAAATACAGACTTAAAATCCTGCCTCGCTAACTGTATTTGAACCAATTCTGCTAATTTAAGAAACATGCAGAGTTACCTGGACTGAACTGAAATACTTTCTCTCCGATATTCATGGGAATGTAAATCAAATCTGATCAGATAACAGAAAAGAGAAGCAAATTTCACACTAAAGCAATAAATCAATTTATGATTTAAATCTGTAACAGTTTTGGATCTGCCATCTTCTCCAATGTACGTATGAAGTAGCTGAACGATTACTATTTTAGCCATATGTAGTTCAGCGAACTCTGTATCAGTTCTTCCAAATGAAATACATGTGAACAGCTTCCTCTGCTTCCGATTTACCTTCTTCTTCCTGCCCCCTCTTCTTTAGAGAGGTTATCGCTAATAAATATGGTTTTAATTCTGCCAAAGTGAGCCATCTGTCTTTATCATGGATTAAAGTATCAGAGAAAGGTACACAATATACACCCAGCAGTATTCTTAAATTTGAGCTAAGTGGTCTTCCAGCCACTCCAGATGGTTCTCATAACATCGCATAGAGAACTACATTTCATTTCACAATCTGAAGAGACGATGCTAGATTAAAAGCATGCCCAGCCGAGAAACGTTTCGAGAGCCTTTGCAGGTATTGCAATTATGTAACATATGTAGTTATTTCTGTTACATAAATTGAATTTTTATTGATATGTGTGGATTCCTTAAGGAATTCCCATCTTTAATAAAAGCAGTGGCGATTCTACGTACCATCGCAATAGACGGATCATATGTTCCTGTTTGTGTTTTCGCCTGTTCACACTAGATTAAAATACTATCACAGTTGTATGCAATAATGAATACAATCCACGCTGGAAACCTTTTTTTTTTCCCTGCTCAAGATCCACGGAAACGAATGAAAGTGTCATAAAATATCTGCTGATTCAAAACTCTCATCTACTAAATGCAGCTCGTGTAGAAGAAGCTCGTAACAGATTGGACCCAAAAGCTTTCAAAAGATAAAATTTAACACTGTGAAACTAAGCTGTCCAAAGATTGCCAATTTTACCATCTAATGTGGAATATAATACATAACCCAGATAAATAGGTAGGTAGATAGTGGAACAGACAGGTCAGATTCAATGCTCCCTCTAAGCTGTGGAGACTTGTGTGCAAAAATTCTACTTTGTGAGCAATTGGCATTAAAGTTGTGAGCGAGCGATTTGGCTACTGCATAAATTAGTTTGCTCTGGAGCCATCCTTCCTGAGTTAAGACAAAAATGTGTGTAAAAAAAAGAGAGAGAGAGAAAATGTGTGTGCTGGAGGCTAAAAAACTGTGAGCTAGCTAACACTAACTCAGCTTAGAGGGAACACTGTTCAGATTCGCAGATAAAGAGCAGTCTGTTTCTTTGGAAATGGCAAGTAATTATAAGGGTGGCCTGAAGGAGCCAGAGGAAGAATCGAGCAAACATGTCTCAGTATACTCAGTTATATTCTACCACCCTGCTCAGCGACGCATGAATGTTTCTCCTACCCCAAGGAGTCCTCTTTCAGCTAAGAGGATCTTCATCCATAGGAAGTCTCTTCAGGCTGAAGGAAAGCTCCACATTTGGCCCAAATGTGCAAATTATCTTCCTGTCCTCCAGTGAAGGAGATCTCTGTAGTGGAGATCTAGGTGAATTTTGCAGCAGTGCGTTTGGCTTCAACAAATACAGCAGGTATCGCGAATATGCTTTTTACTGTGTGGAATAAATTTAGCCCCCAGTGCATACCTTCCTCTACACAAAGAATGTTGCTTTTTCTGTTCATTAGCCATAGACCGGCTAGACACTGAGTACTAAAATATACATTTTAACTAGTCTACTGTCTGTAGCCAGCTTCTTGAAAGGAACACTATTATTACTCCCCTCTAGGAGATAATCCAACATTATTATTAGTCAATCAGTTAGTCTTGTGTAACCCCACCCCAACTCCTTCTCCATATGTTTTAGAAACCAGTAAAGGGGGGGGCGGCTAAGGAATGAACGCAAGCAAATGCACTCTTACTAGACACACTTAATTGTGTGTGTTTCAGATGGGAGTCACAAAGAGTGCAACCCCATGTTCCCAGTACTATGGGTTAGATGCCGTGGATCCATTCTGATAACTGCAATGATTTCCAGCCTTCCCATAATGCCAGACATGCATCTTGCGTCAGAAGAAACTGCCTTCCACTGGAGGAACATATCTCCACTAACTGAATGGATCTATGGGATCCAACCCTATATATTTATTTTTCAGTCTCTGAAAACAGACTAGCTGCTATTTAACAATAATCTGCCACTGTATGCATAAATTCTCCTTTCTGTCTGCAAACCACAACAGCAAGAAGAGAAATGGCCTACGCACACCTGCAGCAAACAGCCTACTAAAGAGATTTAACTTGCATCCTTTCCACTTGCCTGGCGTTTGCTTTTTTTTTTTAAGAAAATAATAAGATATCAATAAACCCTTGCTAGACTTAACAAATACGCACGGCTTGGGTGTTACAACAAGCAGGATAAATTTCCCCTATTAAAAAAAGGTTGCAGAAGATGGGGGAACTGCTGTGGCATCATGTAATGAAGTTCTAAATTTACGATTACATGAAATTACAAATTATTTCCATGGCTTGCTTTCCTTTTTCAAGCCATGCATATACATTCCTTTAGGGTGACCTTCCTGCTTTCGTCTCCATTCACCGCTTTGAGCTAAGTATAAAATGTACCAAAAAATATACAGATAGGCTGAATACGACTGCATCTCCTAGTACTTGTGGTTTCATTCGGGACCTTGTCAACCCCCAGATTGCCATGATCAGCTTTTGTGGCCTAACCATAAAATCAGGGGTCATTTCCTGCAGGAGCTCACAGGAGCGAAGCTCCGGCAGTAAAGAGCCCAGGGGGCAGGCACATGCAACAAGCCCCACCCCCTGCTCCCAGCAGCCCTCAGAGCAAGAATCAGCCAGGTAAGTTGCAGAGCCCCCCCCCCGGGACCCCTTGTCCAAAACAGTCCAGTGGCACCTTGAACACCCACGTTTTATTCAGGTACAAGCTCTCCCTTCTCTGTGAGGACAGATCTGCATGTCCCCCCCCCATAACTAGCAATCCAAAACAGTCCAGTGGAGCCTGAGCAGTGGGTGTTGCCTTCTGACACACTCCCAGTGGTGTCAGGGGGTGTGGCATATGCAAACAAGTTATTCTAATGAGTTCTTGCGCCACTTTTTCTACGAAATGACCCCTGCATAAAATCAAACATGTAAATAATATGGGGTAATGTACAATAGCAGTTTGCTCAAGATCACTTGTTCTACAAAATTATTGTCTTTAACTTCTCAAGAAGCAATATTTAGTTGAAGGGACATTCACTGAGAAAGGAAAAATGAGCCATCTTATTTATCAGATTTCTCAGCTTGTTCTTTAACCTATTGCTGGATAGAAAATGCAAGTACTGCCTTTTTCAGTTGATTCCTCCACATTCATGGCTGGGTGCGATATGAATAGGATTGGTCATTCAGGGAGAAATGAAATGAGGTGAACCATGGTCAATTTCAAAATTCGTATGCTTCATATTGACTCAAAAATATGTATACGTATCTTAATATCTAGTCATTCTGCTGGCTGACCATCAGTTACCAGGCTCAATTTAATATATTGGCCGTCACATTCAAAGCCCTTCGTGGCCTTGGATCCTCATATCTGTCAGACTGCTCCCCACCCCCCTTGCACTGCCATGACAACTTTGCTCATCGGAACAAGGTCTTCTTCGGGTACCAACCTACAAATGGGCAAAATCAACAACTTCCCATACATGCGCCTTCTCCATCAACAACTTCCCATACATGCGCCTGCCTAAAGAAGTCAGGAAGGCCCCCACTCTCCTGGCTTTCTGCAAACTATGTAAGACTGAACTATTCAAGAGGGCTTTTCTACGCAGGCGATAGAGTTGCCCTGTACGAAATGATTCACAAAGTTGCTTGGATAAATTATTAGGGACCGTGGTCTATACTACTGCGTTTAGCTGGCTGAAATTTGGATCCTATTATGTAATTTTTGCATTGTTTAATGTGTCGTGTTAATATTTATGCTTTGCTTCAGTTCTGTTTGTAGATTTCTGACTGGTTCTACAACCCTATTCCCTATTGTATTGTTCACTAAATGGCCTATCATCACTTATATTGACCCACTCTGTGTTACCCACCTTGAGTCCAAGTGAGAAAGGTGGACTATAAATAATGTAAATAAACGAACCCACCTGTATACTGGTTAGGGTTGAATTAGGACTGAGGAGGGCCCGTCAGCCTTGGACTCAATGAGTGAGGGCCAAAGTAAACATGACAGCAACGTTGTGGCTCCCAAGAGGACACCACCACTATTTTAAAGACATTTTAAAATGCCACCGGGACCCAATCCTGGCAGGGCTCTTTTTGTAGAAAAAGCCCAGCAGGAACTCATTAGCATAATAGGCCACACCCAACAGCAGAAACTCATTAGCATATTAGGCCACAACCTTGACAGCACAGCTCATTAGCACATTAGGCCACACCCCCATGTTACCAGAAGTGTGGTCATCCAGCCACACCCACCTTTTGCTTCTTATTCTGTTTACCTTGTTTGTTGTCAAAACCCTGGGCTTTTTTTGTAGCAGGAACTCCTTTGCATGTTAGGCCACACACCCCTAATGTAACCAATCCTAATGAGTTTCTGCTGTTGGGTGTGGCCTATTATGCTAATGAGTTCCTGCTGGGCGTGGCCAACTCGGGAGCCAGCCGGAACTCCGTTCCTGTGCGTTCCTGCCCAAAAATAGCCCTGCTGATCAGGTCCACAGTGTGGTATCTCTCCTGCATGCTCTTTCAAGAGCTGAAACAGATGCAGGGGAAGAAACAAGCCCCCCCCCCGGTGTTTTGGCACTTGAAAAAGTGCAGGGGAAACAAGAGCACCGTGCTATGGACCCAGTCAGTATTTAAAACGTCTTCAAATTGGCAGTGGTGTCCCCATGGCTACCACATTTAGTTTGGTCCTGTGTCAACCTCTTTCAGCTCAACCTGTCTGGCAGAGCTGTTGTGAGGTAAAGAATATCATGTTCACCAGTCAGTCGGAGCTCCTTGGAGGAACAGATACTTCATCACTTGACTTATATGTGACAAACCTCAACACTCGACTTATATGTGACAAATCATGATGTCATGCATGTCTGGATTCACCCCTAGGATTGAGCATGAGCTACATGTTCATTTTATTTCCTCTGTCTTTTAAGAGAAACTTTTATCCTTTGTCATGCATACAGTACAGTAGTTTTTTAGTTAATTTTAGAGTATTATCTAAAGGTCATGCTGTACTTCGTTTCACTGTTGGAACTTTATTTTCCAATGAAAAACTTAGGATGGCTTCTTGGAGAGATGGCTTCTTGGAGAGATTTCTCATGTAATATATTATCAATGCCTGTTGGCTAAACAATAAAGCCAACTTCACTTGGCTTTGTCATGTGACGTACTGGGAAGATTTTCATCAAGTTCTTAGGGTTCCATTTTAAATCAGAATTCCCTGCTATATTTACAGAGGATAACAGCCTTCAAACAGAAGCACTTTCTGAATCAACTAAATACATGAAGGGCCCTGGTGGTGCTTGGGTGGAAGGTCCCAGGTTCAGCTGCTCCTGTCTCCCCTTAAAGGATCTCAGATAGTCAGTACTGGGAAAGACCCTAGAGAGCTGCTCCCAATTATAGTCACTGACATCACTAAACCAGAGGAACTAAAGGTTTGACTTTTTTAAGATCGCTCCAGGGACTGAACTCTCAAGAAGGTAGGCTGCCAAAGCCATAAGCACAAAACAAGAATCTTTTGATGAAAATTTTAAAAATTAAAAAAAGAACTTAAATAGAATGTTCCTAATATTTGTATTGCTTTTTGTTAGCCTAACAAAAGTACAGTGAAATCCTAAGGATGCTTTCTCAGAAGTCTAAGTTCAGTGGATTTACTCCCCAGGAAGCCTCTTTAGGACTGAAGCCTTAAGTAGGTTCATTACTAGACGCCTAACATAGTATACAGTTACATAAGTCCCCACCCTGAATTTTGGCTCTGAACAGTTTTGTTTGGGGACAGAATGAGCACAAGTAGCTAAAGTTAAGTGCTTTTTTTGTCCCATTTATTTCACTGGCAACAAAATTAAGCACCTGATTAACTTTCCAATGGAAAACAATGGGAATGTTAACACTGGATGGATTATGTTCATTTAAAATTGGTATTTGTGTATTAACTTCTAAACACAGTGGCTTTGCATTTGCTTTTTTCCCTCAAAAAATTATTTTTGTTTCTCTAAGGAGAAGAAAAGAAAAAAGAAAGTCTACCAAAGTTTACAAACATACATTCTTGAAAAGTTCAAAGAAAGTCACAACCTAGTGTGGCTATTTACATAAATCTGGTATTCCTAGAAATTATGGATTTGGCCCTTTATCCTTAGAGTAATTTTTACTTCTGCCTGTTTTCCCTCGTGTTAATCCTATCATTTCCATGTTCTTTCACAATTTGTTTAGTTACTGGTCTGTAGTTTATTATTTCCAAGCCACAATATCCATCTTCTCTTCCGAGCTGTCAGTAAGGCAGCTGAGGAATCTAACAATAAGAGCACAAATATCTGTGATTTTTGTAAGTATGCCAGCTTTTTTCAACAGCCTTGTCTTTCCTCCCCCCCCCCCTTGTCTAATACACTGTAAGGCCTCTTCATTTTATTATTATTTCTTTTCAGGTGCTTTGAATAAAAATAGCAAATACATTGATTACATGGTCCTGTGTACATTTAATAAGCATGAAATATGCTCTACGTCCAATGCTCTTCCTCACAGCTATGATAGACAATACAGTTTTCTTTGTTGTGAGACACCATTGCTATAAAAGCCTGAGAGGTTTGCCTTCAGAGTCATATTTATAAATATAGCCACCTTGCGGATGTTTTTTTTTAAACAGAAAGGCAGGATAGAACTGTTTTAGGAAACAAATTAAAATAAATTTATTGGCATCCTCTCTCAAAACAAATGATCAGATTTTATTAGTTATACAGATATAGCTGAAGCTCCATTTTACATTTGGAATCTGCTTCTAATCTAAAACCGATTCCCATGCATTCGATAGGTTAGAACAGATCACAGCAAGCCAAATGAGACAATACAAGCCAGCCGGTAAACTCAGAAAGCATAAATATTTTTTAAAAAAATTACTGTTAGCTCTCTTAAATCCTCCCTATCTTTTTTGCTACGATCGATAGTAGCCTGCCAGCAGTTGCCTCTCAAGTAAATATGTAGATGCTTTGAGCTCAAATAAATGCCAATTTTACTCATGGCTACTATCTGGGTGCCTTCCATATGATGACCCTCCAGCACTTAATGCATTTTTTTAAAAAAACACAACAACACCATTCTAGTTTCAGAAGAATATCCACTTGCCATCTATTTAATGGAAACAAAATAACAGGAGTAAATAATAAGGGCATGGCAGCTACAGATATAAATGAGGGCTAACCATAGAAACTGTTGAGGGGGGAAAGCTGCTTCTGCTGTTAGAACAACCATAAAAAGAGTGTAAAACAAAAGATGTGTTTTTTTAAAAAAATAGTTTAATTTTCTATCCTGCCGCTGAAAATTCTTAACATCATTTTTAAACAAACAGAAATGTATTCCTTATTACTGTTACCCTCGGTGTGACAGGGAGCAGAAGTTGCAATTTTCCACAATGGTTGACTGCACAGATTCCCGGTCCAATAAAGAATTTCAAAACAATGAAACAACGTTGAATTCTGCAAAAATATGAAATTCAGCCTGCCCTGTCCTTCTCTCCCATAACTGATAGACCAACTTGAATAGCAGATAATAAGAACCGTACGCAACAAGTGGCTGATGCTTTATCAGCGCAAGAGGAAGGCAGAGACGAAGTGGGAAAGAGGAAATAAAAAAGTCAGATACCTGACTGATTGATGGCTGGAAAGTCACAAAGCAAATGAAAGTAAAATCCTTGAAAATGAAACGCCTCTTTCTGGTGTTTTTTTTTTTTTTAATTGACTCCCAGCAACTCTCCCTATGACATCTTCATACGTGGGCATCCTCTTTGAAATCACCTAAAGAGCTGCTGCCATCTTATGGAAGAGTCGTTGCAAAGCACTTTGCTTAAAACCAAAACAGCTCTCTGCTCTGTTCTGTAAGGCTGCTGTCTCCTTTTAGATTGTGATATCACTAATAGAATAGCAATGTTTTTGGGTCAAAAGGTACTCTTGAGTAACCAGAAGGGGCATTTCTGTCGGGGAGGAAGAGACAGTTTCCACAGCTTTCCCACTCAAGCGGAAGATCTTTGCCCTGATTCCCAAAGCTAACATCAGGAGCTGTTCTGGGGGGGGGCAATGAAAGGAAAGCAAGAAGGGGAGATGGAAAAGATAGTGGGTTTGGGAGTGATTCATCCCAATAACAGCAGCATCATTGTAACACCAACAACAGAAATATGCCCAGTGGCTTCTGGAGAAAGTTATATTTACCTTCCTGTAGGTCCATCCTTTGATGCCCATTGATTTCAAAGGACTTTGGAGGATGGAATTCTGCTTCAGGATGGCAATGCTTTCTAGTAATGCAGTTCTGTATTTTACATGCTGTTAGGTGCTCTGGGTGCTAATAGTAGATGGTTTTGTCTTTCCAGATGTAGACCGTAAGGGCTGTGGGATTCAAAACCAAGTAGGGATCTTTTGCCTTTCACCGTTACATAGCAGGGAGAATTCCGGCAGGTGGCAGCTTCCTTTAGTGGACTTTCACAGCCACGGAGACACTCTGCCTCCAAACTACACTGAGCTTTGCCGGATTCTCTTCAGCATAGGAGACCAGGCGCTGAGCATAACTAATACCCAAGAGTCAAAGTCTACCGCTTTGGGGTTTTAAAATGTTGGCAGGTGCTGCATCTCACTGCCAAGGCTCAATCATGCTCTTTCACAGTTTTTAAGCCAGACGTTCTTCCCTAACCCTCAGCACCTGAAGCGCACAGATCTGGTGCTGCCTTCTCACAGGTCCACCTACATGTTCTTTCTACACGTGTGCCAGCATTTGATTGCAGTGTTAAATAGTTTTTTTTTAAAAAATGAAAAAATTTCAGAGAGTGCCAGGTCCCATTTTAAAAAGCAATATATTTCAGTATGAAAGAAACGTTACCTTCAGGTTCCACCTAGGCTTTGTAATCAAGGCATTAAAAGAAAAAGTAGGGTTCTTTTTTTAAAAAAAATGAAAAACAGGTTGACTTTGTACTTTTAAACTTTGTCTTTACTACCAGCAGGCTCCCCTGAACAACAGCTTCATTTTAAAAATGGGCTGCCCTGTGCCCCGTGTTTTCTTTGGCAGACATAAAAAAGGGGATTTGAGGGCAGAAATAAATTGCTCCAGAGCACCAAAATGGGATTAAGAGATTCGACAGGACTTCATAAAAATATCAGTTCTACCGAGGCACAGAAGTATGTTTTCATTTGTTCCTTTTAAAAGATAAAAGCATGAAAGGAGGCAAGAAACACAGGCAAGCTTCAATGGCCTTTGCTAAGCCCGCATAAAAGTTTGCCGAGGTTGGGGGGGGGGCTTAGCAAGACTAAAGAATACACAGGGCACTTGCCTCCCAGAGCTACTTTAAACACTGCAACATGAGTGAATTTGCCTATATTGTGCAAATGCCCTTGAAAAATAATCAAGGCCTATAAATAACGGCTCTGCCTGCCTCTGCCCAACATCTGGGCTAGATTTCAGTCAATGCTGATCTGGAGCAAGCACAACGAGCTTGAGGCCGGATAAACTAGGCAAGATTCTTGGAAATAAGACTTGACTCTTCTTTGAGTGTTTCCACAAATGACTTCCAACATCTCTGATTCTATCTGTGCACATGTATGAGTGACTGAAAATCAAGGTGGGATGCAACAAAAATCCAGAGAATTGTGGTGGGTTTTAATAAAAACAGATTGGGCCATACAGGATGATAGATTTACAAGCACAATTTCAACAGCGGTTGGATAATGCTTGGACCACTCTAATTTTGTTTGACAACAGGTGGAAGAAGACACTGGCAGTTCAAGGTGTTTTGCCTCCTGAGGTGATGGTGGCAGTACACAGACCCACCCACCACATCATGATGCCCCAGAAACCAGAGGAGATCTGGATAAGCCGATCACCTGGTCTGTTCAGTTCACACCAAGCCACTTGAACGGCTGCCAAACAGCTTTGCAGCAGGATTGGGGGGGGGGTCTTCTATACTAAGCATATGCCAAAACACTCCCGGACCAAGCAGCTCAGCCATTAACATTGCCAAACACTGCTTTAAGATAAGAACCCAAATGGTACAATTTCTTTTGTAGACAGCATTTATGACTGATTTATATGATTTTGACCGATTTAACCATATGGTGGTATCCCTGCAGTTGCCCTTGCAGTGTCAGAAAGTTTCTTTAAAAATAGATCATGACTATTGTGCAGGTGTGTGCTAATGTTCTAATGATCTATTCAATTGCTACAGTATTTAAATTCCCAGCTTTCCTTAAGGGAGAGGGCATCAGTCCTTTTCTTTTCAGACAACTTCACAAAACTAGCTTTTAAAAAAAAACTTTTAAAAAAGGAACGCAGAAAATTCAGGGGTTGTAGCAGTAGATCATTAGAACATGAGTGCACATTTTTGCAACATCAATTTTTTTTTTTTTTTAAAGTTTTTAAAAGCCCCTGGTTCATGGCAGGGAAAACAGCAGCCACAGCTGCAAGAAAAGCCAATTGTACTGTAGTGTACTGCACTGCACTATTAAGAGGGAACACAGTAAAACAATCCACTGAACAGCCATGAACCAGTCAACTAATTGTCAAACCTATCATAGAAAATCAGCTCTGTTTGTAAGTGGTAAGCTTAAATCAGATGAAGGGTGTTTAAGGATTCCTAGCTACGGTCTGTACAACTAGCTCCCTTTTATTTCAATGCCTGGAAGTGTTTAAATGTACAGACATTATCACTTGGAGATCCTATGGGCAGAGCTTGGTGTGGATTCAGCTTTCCGCAAATGCAAGTAACTGATCCATGCAAACAGCCCCATGCAAAATTAAGTGTGCACAATCAACTCAGCACATGGAGTTACTCTGTGCTGAGATTATCCTACAAACAAACCGAGAATATGAGTCTGGTCTGATGTATCACTTTGCACTCATACAACAACTTCTGGAATTATTTATGCGGGTACCCATATGCAAAATTTCCACAGCTGAGCAGGTCAGCTGTGGCTCGAGCTTTGCCATGTTTGAGAATTGTTAGTGCCACTGGCTGTTACTGTGGCACTGCTTGTGTTTCCTGCTTTTGGGTAGAACTAAACAGCCAGGAAGCCCTCACAGTGCAATCCTGAACAGAGTTATGCCCTTCTAACTCACTGACCTCCATGAACTGAGAAGGGTGTAACCAGGGCTTTTTTTCTGGGGGAATGTGCCATAACTTTGCTTAGGATTGCGCTTCTAGCCTAATCACTTTTTTACTACTCTTTCAAGTTAAACATGGAACCTTTCACTAACCATGCTCAAAACTGTACTCATGTTAATTACTTACATGTGGCCAAACAGTGTATTTTTAGCAACCTTCCTAACATGGTTTCAACTACAGTGTTGACAAGACTGAAATCATGAGAGAAAAAATTCCAAATTAGAAAGGCAGATTTCCCTGTCAGATGAAAGAAAGATAAAGACAGCACAAAATAAATGGAAGACCTCTTCAAACTAAATTTTAAAATAAAATGACATGTTCACTTAGTTTTTTTTAAAAAACACCAGTAATTCAATCCCACATCTGCCAGAGAAATTATGCAGTTGCCAGTTTTTCATTTCTCTAAATGCATTTCCACGTGGTGCCAAGATGTACTTTCCCCTAACGTATTTCCATATTGATCAGAAGTTTCTGCTCCAAGTGAATGGAGCAGAAGACTAATTGCTGATGTACTGTAAACTTCTGAACTCTGGCAACAAAAGTAGAAAGCCTAAACATACTTATCTGTGAAATTAGCTTCTTACGGCCTGTCTCCGAGAGATCCATTTTTATAATTATGTATTTCATTTATACTCTGCTTTTCTCCCCACTGGAGACCCAAAGTAGCTCACACAGTTTTCCTCTCCATTTTATCCTCATAACAACCCTGTGATACAGGGCAGGCCAGGAGTGTGAGGACTGGACCAAGGTCACCCAGCAAAGTTTCCATAGCCAAGTGGGGATTTAAGCCTAAATCTCCCAGATCCTAGTCTGACTCACTAACCATGACGCCACAGGGGCTCTCTTTCTTGCTTTGAAAACCATGGAATCCTTTCACAATACAAAGGATTCTGGGATGTGTTCTGCACCATCTCAGTTTGGACAGGGCAACAGTTACACATTCGGGGCATAGCCGTTGCTCCTCGTGAACTGAGAACTTTAGCCTAAAACAGTGATTCCTGACTTCACTGAAGCAGGGTGCAGTTCTAGGTTTTTCTGCTTTCCAATGACTTGCAAGCTTCCTACTTCTCCCTCCCTCTACAACACAAAACAAGGTGATTTTATAGTTCTTATATGTATACACATGCAGCATCATTGAGCAACAGGCTGCACTTCGCACATGTATAGAAAACCCAAATATGCCATCAAACCCCTCAAGAGCCTCCTCTCCCAATTCACCCTCCTCCATCTCCTCCCTCCAGGCCTCACAGCCCATTTGTGGAAGGGTCATAACTTGTGCCCCACCTTCATGGCCCAAACCAAACTATACAGCCCCTCCACAGATTGCTTATGGCCTGCCTAAGCAGTTTGGTCTAGTGGTTGTGCACAGACTCTAATCTGGGAGAACCGGGTTTGATTCCCCACTCCTCCACTTGCAGCTGCTGGATGACCTTGGGCAAGCCATAGTTCTGTCAGAGGTGTCCTTGAAAGGGCAGTTCTGGAAAGAGCTCTCTCAGCTCCACCTACTTCGCAGGGTGTGTTGTGGGAAGGGGAGGGAAGGGGAAAGGAGTTTGTAAGCTGCTCTGAGCCTCTGAGTGAAGAGCAGGGTATAAACCAATCTCCTCTTCTTCTTCTAATACTGCTTCCGCCAGAGAGCTGTTTGAAGCAGCTGGGAAAAACCACAAGACACAGCTAGAACAATGAAAGAGGCACAGCACATGTATAAACACTCAGTTCAAAAAGAAAAAGGATTCTTGATAGAGACTTTGAAGGCTGGGTTTCTCTTCCACCCTTCCCCGACCTTTATTACTCCCAGTTAAAGATCTTTCAATGATTGCTGCACTGATAGAAAAATGGGCATCTGGCTTTCTTAGCATGAAAAGATTAATATTGAACAGCTTTTCTGCCATTGTTACAGTATGAAGATTCAGAGGTTTCTAAAGAATAATTTTAAGACCATGGATTTCTCCTCACACCATTAGTTTTTAGTATGTTTTATTGTAAATGTCCATTAGCTGATAAGGGGCTGAAAGCCTGTCCATTCAGAGCACGGCTGAGTAGCCAGAATAATAGATGAGGTAGAGAAACAGCAGGCTGTAGCAGTCCGAAAAACGGGAGAATTGACTGGGAAGGCAATCACCCTGCTACTCCCTCAAGGAATGGGATAGGAAAACTCTCTCTTGGAGAACAGAATCTGAGTCCCAACTGTGCACCTAAAGTTCTGCTGCAGATCACAGAATCCATTCGTGATCACAGAATCCATTCGTGATTCATCATGAATAAGCTTTCAGTCTTACTAGACAAGAAAGAGCCTTGAGGGTGTGCTTGTACCTGCACCGTTGCTTTGGGAACCTGATACATGACTACCACTTACACGGCCAACTTTTCAGGAGTCTACTGAGCATCCAGGGAAGCAAGGTCACAAACCTTATGGCAACGACTTCCAGACTTTTAACCACTTAAGTCAACTGGAGAGTACATAATATGGATAACTTAGGCCTCCCTGAAACTGAATTCCATAGTGGAAAGGAACTGGTTCAGGTATGTTTTTTAAAAGGAACTTGGAAATTGCTCACAAGCAGTCTACCAGGAGAAAACAGATGAGTGGCACAAAGCTGTTCCCAGGAGTACATAGCTTCAAAATAAAGATCAGCTCATTGAGCCCACCCTACTCACAGAAACAGTTTTTATGCGACTCCATGAACAACTGTTTTAACATTGCACGGCTCACCTGAGCAAACTGGGCAGACTAGCTGGCCAGGTAGTGCCTCCATGGAGCAAGTTTTCCATAAGGAAGTATTGAAAATAAGGGAACTGTAGACTATGACACGACTGTACACTGCATTTTCATATCAAGCTTTTAGAATCAGAGGGATCAGGCAATATTGATTCAGTGTGTCATCTTAACAGTAAGACAGTCTGAAAGTTTCCAAATGTTATTGCATTTCAGTATATAAAACGCATTAAGCAGATATCCTAAACCACCATTGCACTTTGGGAATATTACAACTAAAGCTTTTTTAAGTTTAGATACCCAGCCTGGGATAATGTCCCATAACTTATATGATCTTGAGATTCCTTCCCAACATAGAGCTTTTATGCTGGCTAGAATGAACTCATTCCCCTCTAGTGTTCTTTGGGAAATATCATTAAACCCCTTCTTATGAGAGACGTTATGAATCTGCTGGAACCAATCCAGCATATAATTGTCAGCTTAATGACAATTTACGTTGGGAATTGTTTCGAAATTTATCCCAGGTAATTGATCTTAAGAATGTTGCGATAAATTGTTGGTTCTTATTGAATGACTTGGTAATGGAAATTACTAGAGCAATTGCAAAATTTCTGGAAGAAATTCTTAAAGCCAAATCTAATGCTATTATAAATTGATTCTTATATAATCTCGTGTATTTATGTTTTAACTTATGTATGGATTATAATTCTATATATTGATCCTAAATGTCATGTTAAATTTACTGTGCCAATATAGATATGGTACTTGTCCTAATAGTACAACTAGAGCTCTGAATTGAAATATATTTAATGCTTTGTTACTCAGTTTACCCAGCATCCCAGAACAGCAGAGCAGGAAAAGTTACTAGACTGAAAACCACAGCTTGCTGTTTAGGAAAGACACATTTATATAAAAATCTTTTCCCCCAACATGCAACTCGTCTTCTTTAAGCATAGCGCTTATTATATTTAATCCATGTAGTCAAGACTCCTGATGCACTTGTAATGATTTATGCACATTTCACAAAAATTTCACAATTGCTCTGGAGATACTATAGCCAAAGACTGAGTATGCTCAGACTTGCATTCAAAATGACAAAGTAGAAAAAACCCCATCCTGTGGCTAGACTTGGACCACCCCAGACGGGTATTTCAGTAGTTTTGAAGATGTGGTGATCTAAAAGAGATTTTAAACCTTTATATTGCAACAATGCTTGTATGAAGGTATTTCAGCATAGCAAATCCTACATGTGCTTGTGCACCTGTTAGGAGTCCACATTCCTACTCCTTTTTACCCTCTTGCAGGATTACAGATATTTGTTCCTGAGCTACTTGTTCAGAGCTTTGCTAGTAAGAGCACGCTTCAAGCCTTTACAACAGAGTGAAGGGCAATTTCATCTTTCAAAAACACATAAGATTGATATACCCTCACCTTTCACCAATAACATGTGTATGTTCACTCACTGCACCTATAGTTACTGCTTGGGGGGAAAGGTACTGATCTTCAGTGATTAGAGTATCTTTTCAGTGAGCCTTAATTCCAAGGGAATTACCAAACAGGTCTTACATCAGCCAATAGAAAGGACAGGCACAATGCTGGATTGTGCAAACTGGCAGACTTTGCTGAAAGGCTGCATTAACTCTACTTCCCTTGGTGTTTTTCAGTATCAGCACCCTATCAGCATTGCTAGGCTACTACTAATCTATGCTACAGAATCCTTAGGCTGATGGAAAGGCACACTTTGATGGAGTGGTAGGGCGCAGGCCACAAATCTTCCTGACATGGAACTGAAGGTTCCAGCTGGAACCACAAGGAACAAGGCCAGCTTAATATTTAATAAGATCAACAAAGCATGGTTTCCCCTTCCCTTTGCTTGCTTTGGGAACATTGCTTGTACACTGGACAGGGAACTACAAAGACACTGGCCATGAGGAGAAAGGCATCTTTAGTTTCACCAGTGCTTTTAAACCATGGGAGAAGGGCAAAGTGCTGGCCACACAAGGGCTGCTGTAAGCTAGAGGGACAGTGGAGGGTGGGAGGAGAAAATGGTAGATTTTCCTGCAGCGCCATATTTTATTCCAGTGTTGAATATGTACTTTGCAATAAAAATGTGATCCTATCCTACCTCCAGGGATATATGGCCATTTTATCCCTAACAAAATGTCCAAGCAAGCATGCTGTATTAAAATAGCAACAAACACCTAAAGGTTGTGTATCACATGAAGTGTGTGAACATTTATTTACAGTTTTTACTTACATTTCTAGTGGTACAATGTTTGTTTAAAAACAGCCATCATGTTTTAACTTCTCAAACCTTTAAACACATTTCCGCACAAGTGTAAAAGTTGAAAAGGATTTTTTGTAAACAAAATGTAGCTGTCAACACTCCTGTGAAAGACCAGAGACTGTACCCAGTGTACAAAAGTGAAGTGATGTTATAAAGGTATTTCATCAGTATATCTATTTACAAGAAGCTGTGTCATAGCTCCTAATGTGCAATAGAGTAGCACCCTGTTGTATTTGCAGCCATCAGTGTCGTCTGTTACAGGGTCATTTCTCCAGAAGTTGTTCTGGAGCTGTGCCTTAAAAAAACTCACCTATACATGAGGAGGATGTTAGAAAATACTGAGTACTGTGAAAAAAATTTATTAGTCTATACAAGTTCTCTGAAACAAGCCAGCCGCTGGCTGTTTGCAACAGCAAACCCCAAAAACAAGAGATCACATTCTTTACACACATCCAGAACACAGCTTGTACATATTATTTAAGCTTCAGAACCAATAGCCACAAAGAGAACAGTCATCTGATTCAGACCTGTCAGCCACGAATGTGCAACAGTGAATTGCTGAAAACAAAGTAAACGACAACATTTAGAAAGAAGCAGTCAAAGTTTGGCAAAGTGATTTACACTGAAAGACCTGACAGTCAAGCCCTTATAACTGAAAGAAAAGAAATTCTTCTGCACATCCAAAGCACACAGCATCATAAAAAAAAACTAGTGTCACTGAGAGCAATTATAAATCTATCAGGGTTAAAATTTCCTTTAGACAACTATTCACTGGAGTGAGGATTTTAAAACTGAGTAATTTTAGAAGCATCCCTCCCATAACTGTGCTCAAACCCATAACAGTGATTAATTACAAGATGGAAAGGGCTCTTTAAAGCTAAAAAGGGACGTGTGTGTTATGCTGTTACACTGGGAGAAAAGCATTTGCCCATTAATTGTGCAAATTCTACATATATCCACTTTAACCACCTCAGAGATGTGTCTCTAGTAGTAGTAAAGATCTGAGTTAAAGACTGAAGTCAGGCAGAATGCAGCCAAAATGTATTTGAGATAGCTGTCCTAAGTAGTTCCATGATAATTAAGGTCATTAAGTTTGAGTGCATTTGTTCCTACAAAGGATACCTTATGCTATGTATAAAAGAACCTGAAAGTTGCAAATTAGGCATGCTTACCATAACATTTCTCAACCAGAAAAGCTGCAGACCACATTTTCCCAAAAAAATGTTCACTGCCATGATATACAACAAATATGTGCAAACTGCAAGGTCCCTAAAATAGCATGTATGAGTTTATGTACAGAGGAAATCACTATTCATTTAAATAAGCCAAAGGACAAATCTTCGGGAGCTTATAACATGGAACAGTAGCCCCCACAGCCTCCTCGATAACCTTCTTCGTGATTTGACAACTTTACACCTCTGTTTTGGCTCTCACTTTCCCACAGTCCAGGAGTCTGAATGATTTTCTCAACAAGTTCTTCAAAGGCACACTGTACACCATCACATGTTTTTGCACTTGCCTCTGGGAGGGAAGAAAATTGAAATGTTAAACAAGCTTGGTAGCCAAAACTGTTTATTCCACAAACCTCTGACTTCCTCTGGTATACATATGACCAAAACTGAATGCTGCATGAAACCAACACAATTACTAATGCATCACTGACAAAGTTATCCAACGGTGACTTTCTGCTTTGGACTATGTGCCTCGCAAGGGAAACTGAAGAGTCCAAAACTGTCTACAGTGCCCATGATCAAGTAGGTTTAGGTCAGTCATTGTACCATTAGTCAAGGTACCAATTTAATCATCCATTTCTCAGCCAACTCTCATCTTCACCATCAACAAACCCACTTTGTCAAATTCTCATGTCTTCTAGGAGAGAAACAAATAACTTATTGAAGTCTAGGATTTGTTGTTGGAAGGGAGCCAGTGAGTTATGAAAGCAATACCTAAAGGATTATGAAACCTGTACCAGCAGCTGCCGACTTCCTCCTTGAAATGGCATTCTCTCTTCTCTAATGGGAAGGATGAGAAGCAGGACTGCATTTGGTTATTATCACAGACCTCCGTACCTCAGTCTTACATACAGAAATTATTGACTGGAAATTCACTGGACAACAATGGATTCCAATTAATCGATTGCTGCCATACCACATCCATTCATTTTAATGGGTGGTGGTGGAGGTGGAAAGTACCGTCAAGTCATAACTGACTTATGGTAACCCTGTAGGGTTTCTTCAAGACAAGAGATGTTCAGAGGTTGTCTGCCACTGCCTGCCTCTATGTTGCATCCCTGGACCTGCTTGGTGATCACCCACCCAAATACTAACCAGGTCTGATCATTGTTTCCTCTAAGCTACGCTAGGGAGTGTTGGTGCACAAAATTTTAACAGGCAGTGCAGGGATTACTGCTTCAGCCCACAAAAGGGTATTTCCCCCCTCCATTGGAAACAATGGAGGATGGGTTCACCTCCTTCTGGGGCCCATAGAATTGGACCCCCTGGTCCAATCTTTTTTTTGGGGGGGCTGGGGGTTGAGGAGAGGCACCCCCCCAGCCCCAGATACCCATGGATCAATTCCCCATTATAGCCTATGGGGCCCATTGACTATAATGGTCACCACAGACTACAACAGAGCTGGGGGGGGGGAGAAAAAAAATTGCACACCCCAATTATGCTTTTTAGTATGATTTGTAAGCTGTCTTGAGTCACAAGGAAAAATGGAATATAAATATTTGAATAAGTAAGTAGTTTGGGCAGATTGATAACATTTAAGCAACTTCCTGTTTGTTAGGTTAGGCAGGGTTCTGACAGTGATTGTTCCTCCTTTGTTATACTTGACCTGTAATGCTGGTTGCCATATTTCACTAAAAAACACAAAGTGGACTGCAAGAGTCTCCCCCTCCCCAAGTGCTGGTATGTTTTCTTAGCAAAAGGTGATGGTCTGAGGCCAGGTCTACCAATATAGTGGACTGGGGTGGGTAGACCTGTTCTCCAGAGGCCAGGTCTACCCATGTAGTGGAAAGGGGTGGATGAAATTTGACTTGATTCTGTTTTCTCTTATGTTTAAATTATTCTTAGAATATAGTTTAAATATAATTTAAAATAATTTATTCTGAGATTTTTACAAGGTTATGGAAGTAATCTTCTAAAAAACTAATTTACATAATAGTCAAACGTAGACTTGCTCAACACTTTAATGCTACTTTTTTTTTGCTCACGAGGTAGAATTTCTGCTCACAACACTGTGGAGCATAGAGGGAACACTGGGTCTGATCCTCCTCAATTTATGAGATCAAGCTAGCCTAGGCCGTCCAAGTTAGGGCATTTTAATGGGATCTGTGTGCAATCCCTGTGGATAATCCCTCATTAATGAAATGGCATTTTGCAGCACAGGTCTTGGCAGACTGCTTTCACAGAAATGAAGCTGCATACAACAAGAGCTTTATGGCTGTGATTCATCTGCAGTACATATCCAATGAGATTTTGGAAGCCATAATCACAATGATCACCTCAGACTGAGTAGGCAATTAATAGGTTTATAATACAATACCCAGTTACAGAGTTGTACTAGCAGAATGAGTACACAGTGTGTAAAATTTTACTTATAAGCAAATATCCATTACAAGGTGCAATAGTACAATCCCATCTACTATATGTAGCTGTAAATATTTCAACGGCTTACCGATGAACAACATGGAATGTTTCCGTGCAAACTTGAGTCCTTCATTTCTGTCAACTTCTCTGTTTTCCTATAAGAAACCATATTTATTAGTTACCAAACACAGGTTTATAAGCAACAAGAAACCTGCCATTGAGAACCACTTACCTTATCAATTTTATTTCCAACTAACATCTTAACTATATCGTTTCTTGTGCAATAAGTTTCCAATTCAGTGAGCCAGTTGTCTAGTTTAGCAAAAGTGTCTCTTCTTGTGACATCATAAACTGAAATAAAGATTCACAATGGCGTGTATTAAGCAATGATGCATGCATTTTAAATCGCTAACACATTGAGCCTTTCCATTCACAGTTTCTGTTTTAACACTCTTGTCCTAGCTCCTGTACATCATTTGTTATAAAAATCAAGTAGACAACCATCAGCTGAAGCCATGGGCACTCTAATATGGCAAAATATCCTTTAAATCTACTTACTCTACTGTGATGGTTTGTTAAACACTATTAAGCCCAAAGGCTTCTGCAATGAATGATAATGGAGCTAGGAATCCAATTTAGAAACTACTGACTAAGAACTAATTGTTAAAAAAAACAGACATCCATACTAACTTAGAGCACAAATACATACAACCTGGTACTGCCTTAAGACAAACATCCAACAGGGTGGCTTTGAACTGCAAGTGTACTGTTTACAGTGCCATCCTAAGCAGTATTACACCTTTCAAAACTCACTGACTCCAATAGAAATAAAAGGATACAACTCTGCTTAGGGCTGCACTGTGAATCATTGAACAGAATAGAGCTCTGTGTCCATGCAAGCCAGACATCTTCTCCTGTCAGATTCCAACTTGGCTATCCCACTAAAGCCTGAACTCTCCCTAGAAGCTAAAATGACTAAACTAAGGCTATAGTATTTTGGTCACATTATGAGAAGACAAGACTCACTGGAAAAGACAATAATGGTAGGAAAAGTTGAAGGCAGCAGGAAAAGAAGACCCAATAGGACATTTTGAAGGTCATTTAATCCACAGGGTCACCAAAAGTCGGAAGCGACTTGATGGCACACATTAAAAATCCCTTTAAAATCAAATTGCATACGCTTGTCAGTAAGCTCCAAACAATAACTGCCTGAAGGAGTATTCTTCTACCATTCATGCAAGTCCAGCAACTCCAGCAATTCCATTAGTGCTAGTTTACAATGTGCCCCTCAATTTATCCAAGAATTCAGGGACATATTAACATCACTGCCATTGCTCCAGGGAAATTACCTGCAACAGCCTAAGGGTGCTCCTGCAGGCAGGAAGTGGGAGGCAGGATATATTTATTCCCTTCTCCCACTGCAGCCCCATTATACCTACAGCTGCTCCCCTGAACCCTGGAAGTAGTGTTTGGGGGAGAGGAAGGTCAATCTAGTTACAAATCAAGACAAGCCAGAAGAACTGTTTTAAGAACATTTCAAATAAGCTGTAACCAAAAGCAGAAGAACTGTTTTAAGAACATTTCAAATAAGCTGTAACCAAAAGCATGCTTACCTAATATAACACCCTGTGCTCCTCTGTAATAACTTGGTGTTAGTGTTCTAAACCGTTCCTGACCAGCAGTGTCCTAAAGAATCAGAAAACTGTAAGTATCATGGTGTTTTCTCCTCAGGCATCTAGTATGAAGATATATCCTAATGCTGGATGTTTTCTACCCTGAAAGAGCCTTTTTCATGTGAAGGGCAATCTTCAGAAGGACATGAGCATTCTTCAGGCAAGGACACGTGTCTGGAACTCTTTACTACAGAAGAACAGTTCTGCAGTACAGAAAGCATCTTTGTGGAGATAGTAATCTGCAAATAACATTTGGACTCTGCACCAGCTTCACACCTGCTACGGGTTTCATCAAAAGAGCACTTTCTTAATCCTAAATATTCCCTTTAGAATCAACTGAGGAATAGTTCAAAGACTGACAGGAAAAAAACAAATAATTCAGGTACCTGTGTTCCTCAATCTGAAACAATATGCTAGAAGATCCCTAATTTAGCAATTTCCCATTCCTTTCTTCCTTACAATTACTTTTAATCCACTTCAAGAAACAGACACACCCCTTCCTACCGCCATTTCTGACTGTTTGATTTTATCCAAAGCTTTCACTATTAAGGTCAAACTGCAGAGTGTGATGTTGCTGTTTTTATTTATTTACTTCATGTGTACCCCGCCTTTCTCCCCAGTGGGGACCCAAAGTGGTTTACATTGTTCTCCTCTCCATTCTATCCTCACAACCACCCTGTGAGTTCGGTTAGGCTGAGGGAACGTGACTGGCCCAAGGGCACCCAGCGAGCTTCCACAGCATGAGTGGGGATTTGAACCCGGGTTGCCCAGATACCAGTGTGACATTCCTAACCACGACATCACACTGGCTCCGCTAGTTAAGATGATAGGTTTCTAATTCTCAATACGAAGTTATGTTTTCACTATTCTTAGAACTAGAGATAGCTACAGAATTATGATTTAATTTATATTCCACCTTTCATCCACTGTGAAACTTGCAGCAGCTCCCCAGAGCTCTTAACCTGCTTAACTACCACAAGGTTATTGTTTCAGGTGCTTTCCAACCATAGCTTGGGACTAGTTTATACACACACACACGTGCTAGATTCCAGTCCAGTAGTACCTTAAGACACCAACAAGGTTTTGGGGGTATAAACTCTTGATATTCAAAGCTCCCTTTGTCAGGGAGGGAGATCCTGTTGGTCTGTAAGGTGCTACAGAACTTGAATCTAGCTGTTATAGTGCAGACCAACATGGCTACCATCCAGAAACAGAACCGATGGTACAGCACATGATGCCGCTATCATGAAATATATCAAGTATTCTTCCCGTCATTCTTTTTTTAGTCTCTACCCATCAAAGCAGGGGGTGGAGTAAATGGTTTGCAAAAAATAACACCAGAATGCCAGCTTTGGTGACAGGAAATTGGGGACAGGTAAAAAAAATTACTTCTGTATTTCCAGAATAGCCCTAATGACTCTCCAAAGCCACACACTCCCATGGTTATCTAACTGTAAACTACTGAAATCTTACTTGTACAATGCACTACACTGTCACCTGCCAGCACCTTCCTTTGATGTGGAAAAACTCCTTCAGATATAAACAGAGAAATGCTGATATTAAATAGCAGTAATGAACACCTTGCATATTTTACTATTCGGACTTACCCAGATTGCCAACTTTGCCTTATTTCCATCAACTGAGATGGTTTTCACTTTGAAGTCAACACCTAGAAAACAAGAGGATTTAGTCCTGTCAGACAAGCAATGATCCTGTGTAAAGGGAGAGAACACAAATCAGCTGCAGTGGGAAGGAAAACCCTTCACATACTAACTCAAAACCCAGGCTAGTTTCAGACCTTGTTCTTTCTACTCCTTTATTCTGGGACAACGGTTTGGGATAAGGAAATGCATTTTCACGGCTTCCAGAACAGACCCAAGTTTGTAGAGATACTGATTGGAAAATATCAGCAAAACTGTTCTTGTTGCTGCTAGATTTAGTTTAAAAGCTACTCAACACATGACACTTGCTATTGAATATAAATTACTGCAAAGAGATGTACAACTAATATAATGCATACACAAATGTAACTTCAGTTTAGGAAACAGTAAATCCTGCATGTGTTATGGAGTTCTATCCCATGGGGGGACATTACTTTTAAAACAGGTACATGGAAAACATTGCTTTTAAAACAGGTAAAGCACCACATTATACACTAAACCAAAAGGCTGCATTCAGATGACTATTCTAATAATAGAACTGACGTAATCAGCTCTCAAAACAAAGAGAGATCTAAAGTTTATTTATTTCAGATGTCAAGTAAAAACCTTATATACCAGCCAAAAACCATCCAACGTTATCTTTTAAGATACAGCGTTGCTATATGTTGGCTGCGACCTGACAGCACTTTTCACACACATTTAAAATCAATCTAATGACTCTTGAAATAAATAATAATACAAAAAACTGTGCGTAAGCGCCATCTAATCACAATACAAAAAGCTAGCATATATCAATGAAATTAGAAATGTAAAAACATGTCATTCCTTATCCTACCTATCTTAAAACATAAAACAATTTCTATTACTCTTACTCAGGGATCACTTGGGGCCAGAGCACTGCTCCCGCAGCCCCGCCCCCGCACTCCTTTTTTCTAGAGTCGCGCCGCAGCTCCATTATATTCTATGGAGCCACAGAATATAATGGAAAGATTGCGGCGCCGCTGCGGTGCAACACCACAGAGAAGGGGTTTAAACTTTAAACCCCTTCTCTATGGAATCGCGCCACTACCTCATAGAATATAATGGAAACATCGTGCTGCCGCTGCAGCGCAACTCCAGGTCTGCGGAGAGGGCGGGGGGGCCCTCTAGGAGCCTTTCTTGGCTCGCCCGCTTGGCCAGGCGAGCCGAGGAAGGCACGGGGAGGCATTTAAATGTCTCCCCGCTTTCTCCCCGGCCCTTCGAGACTCACCTGCTAGGCAGGCGAGCGAGCCAGGAGAGGGCGGGGGCCCTCTAGGATCCTTCCTCGGCTCTCCCTGCATTTAAATGTCTGCCTCTCTCTGTGTGTGTGTCTGTGTGTGTCTCTGCCCCTTCTGTCTCTCTCTGCCCCTGTTTCTCTCTCTCTGCCGCTCTGTGAGTGTTTGTGTGTCTGGCTGATTTCGCATAAGGAGCTGCGCCACCGTCACGCCTCCCTTTGCCCTGTTTCCATCTGTCAATTTCCCACTCGAAGCTGCATGGCCGCATTTTGACCCGTGGCTTCGCCCGATTTTTCCTGCGGTTTCATGTTCTTGTTTTTTGAAGATCACGAAACCGCGGGGAAAATCGGGCGAAGCCACGGGGCAAAAGGCAGCCGCATGGCTTTGAGTGGGAAATTGACCGATGGAAACGAGGCAAAGGGAGGCGTGACAGCGGCGCAGCTCCTTGTGCGAAATCAGAGTCTGTTTGTGTCTTTCTCTGCTCCTCAGTGTGTGTGTGTCTGTTTGTGTGGCCCTCTCTCTGCTCCTCCGAGCACAGTCTGGCCCAGTCAGCAAGTGGACCTGAGGAGCGCCCCTCCCCCCCCCCGCCCCCAGGCTCCGCTGGCTGCCTGTTGCCCTTTTTCATTGGCCCCAAGTGCTGGAGGCGGGTTAGGCGAGCCGCAAAGAGCCCCAGCCCAGTGGGGGATGCGCATCGCTCCGTTGCTATGT
>NW_015173725.1:75188-86889 GCF_001447785.1 Gekko japonicus | reverse complement strand
GGGAAAGAGAAGAAAAGGAGGAAAAGAAAAGGAAAGGGGAAGGAATGGAGGAAACCTGGGAGGCTTGATTGGGGGGCCTGGGAGGCGGGGGGGGCCTCTTCTACCCTCCCACGGTCCGCAGCGCTCCGGTGCTGGCCCAGGGAGGTGGAAGGGGGCCGCACCACAGGGAGGTGGGTGCGGGGCTTGCTGCCACTGCCATTTCTTTCGGCACCTGGGCTCCCAGAGCGGCGCTCTGGCGCACTCCGGCCCAAAAAGACCCCTGGTAATGAACTATTCTCATGCCACTTTGAATTAGATCTCATGTATATCCCATATGCATGCATAAGAATGTTCTCTACTGAACAGTAGCCACAAGAAGACTGACATCCTTGTTTCAAAACAAAGTTTGAGTCCAGTGGCACCTGAGGTATCTGAGGAAGTGTGCTTGCACATGAAAGCTTATACCATGAATAAAACTTTGTTGGTCTTAAAGGTGCCACTGAACTCAAACTTTGCTAGACAGGCAGACAGTATTATTTTCTCCTTCTGCCTTCCCATGGTGTGAAATATTTGGACTTGATGGTAAAATGCAGACCTTTTTGTGTGGATTTAAGTGACTTTCTGTGGCTGGAGCCATGTGGTTGTTGTCTCTAGATGAGGCTGAATGAGGGCAACATGACTTAAGGATCCAGAGAGTGCAAAGTGCACACCCCCCAAGAATTTTGTCAGGCCTTTTTCTTACACAACAAAATTGTTGGTGGAAAGTGCCATCAAGTCGCAGCTGACCGATGGTGACCTTTTAGTGATTTTTAAGGCCTGAGATGTTCAGAGGTGGTTTGCCATTGCCTTCCTCTGTGTCACAACCCTAGGCTTCCTTGGTGGTCTCCTATCCAAGTACTAACCAGGGCTGACCCTGCTTAGCTTCAGAGGGTCTAAGAAGATCAAGCCAGGGCAACAACAGAATGCTGGCACCGAAATCAGCGGTTCTGGAGTGGGTAAGCACTTCTCATCTTCCACAGTGAAGACAGAGGCAAAAAATGCATTTAGCTTCTCAGCCATTTCCCTATCATCCTTCAGTACTCCTTTTACCCCTTTAAGTACCACTTAATTGGGATGATCACTGCATTTCAAAGGGGGTCAGGTTAACGATGTCTTCAACAGGTCCTTTAAAAAGAATTTTGTCAAAGAGGTTCCAGAACTCTGTTCTGGCATGTTCCCCCAGAAAAAAAGCCCTGGGAATTGTCTTCCTCACAGCAACAGGCAAAGCTTAGCTTGTATTCACTTGAAGAAGGCAACTTGGTTATTTATTTAATATTTTTTAATGTTTTAGGCACACTTCTCTTTCAAGGGGTCAGGTTATTCATAATTTACTAGAGGAGGGAGGATGTCTTTTCCAGATAGTAGATCTGCTAGCCCTGTGAAACGTGGAGCATGCAGAATGTGTACCACTTACTGGAATGTTTGCAAGTGACTGAAAGAGAAACTTGCATAAGATTGTGGCTTTTCTTCCATTATTAAAAGTTGTTGCTGAGCATATAAAAAAAGCTGCGATCTTGCACAAGTCCCATTCTCTAATGTCACACTGTTCATACAAGTAGACCATTTATTTGGACAGGGCTTTTGCAATAATTTATTTTTCATGTAACTATATAGTACATTGGTGTGATAAGAATGTAACTTCCTTTTACAAAACAAACCAACCCCACTCATATATAGCAAAGGTCACTGCTAATTTGCCCTTCTATGAAAACTGGACTTTAAAAAGCTGAACCCAGAAGGCTTTGTATAGCAACTATCACAAAAATAAATAGCAATACTAACTTGATCGGTATTTCCATGCTTGTTGTAGGGTAGCTTCCGGTGATATCAGGGGGTGTGGCACATGCAAATAAGTTATGCTAATGAGTTATGCTAATGAGCTCCTGCACCTCTTTTTCTACGACATGACCCCTACTATAAGACAGTCTAACTGAAACCCCAGAAAGATTCAGGGGTATTAGATCATGGCTACCTTACACAGGCTCAGTTACATGAACCTCATATTACTTGATTAAGCCATCTATTTTTTTTACTCTGAAGCATAACTTTGTTCAAGATTCTATACCATTAAAGTCAAAGTCTGTGACACACGTATTTGATCACATCTAAAACACAGGTGGCAAAATGGACAGGTAGGCATTTTTCAGATTTACTACATATAGAACTACTGAAATTTCCTACCCAAGAGAGAATTGTGTACGAAACTCACCTTATGAGAATCTCCCTTTATATTAGCTATACACAAATCTCACTTTCATACAGCCAGTCCATTTCTGCACTGCCTAGTTAGCAAAATTCATTTGCATTAAAGGGGCAATGAAGTATGAAGATAGAAGCGAGTGGTACAAAGAACCAAATGCATTCACAGCAGACGATTCAGAGGAGCAAAATAGTGGCTGCAGCTCTTACTCTACAGCAGAATTGAGGGGTCCATTTTTCAGGTGACAGTTTGGGAAACACTAACAACTCTCCTATAGAATATTTTTCCCCTTCAGAATGCGTGAAATGTTTTTAAGACAAAAGTTTTACTCGGAACATTCAGCATTCAATTTCTCTGATGGAAGGATTAGGAAATTTTGGGAAGCACTTAAAAACTTCCATAATGCCCCCGCCATGGGTGAAATGTGCTAAGATATCAGAGGATGCAGCAGTTTGCAGCTCTCTCTTGCTTTAACAGTGGATGTATTTGCAATTTTGTTTGTGGAAGATGAAGGCATTTATATTTTAAATTCCAGAAGAACACCAGTGGTACAATTTTACATGTCAACATAACATAAATAATACAGTTTATGTTAAAGCAGTAAAGCAGTTTTAGATCTGCTAGGAAAGTACTGAAATAAATTTTCCCCAATTTTTTTCCCCAGGCAACAAGGGGGGGGGGAACACTTTGTCCCACAGCTTCAAAATCTCTACCTGGTCCTAAATCTGGAGCAGGGGTAGTGGTAAAAGAGAACAGCTTCCTTTGATACCTGCTTCACAATCAGGACATGCACACACACGAAAACTGAATGGGGGGGGAGCATCCACATCACTTTCAGGGAACAGTGTCTCGCACTGAAATCCACTATTTTGGATACAAGTGGGTTCATGTTGTGCCCTCCATAAAGAAACAAGAATGCCTCTATATTCCCAGTTTATCTTAACTGAATCTACCATTCTTCCAGTGTTATATGATACAGATGTCAACCCCTTATATTGAATGAGATGCCAGTGGAGGAATTCCTTCTCCTTGTAAACTTTAAACACTGCAGACTCATGTGTCTCTGCTTCCTTCTTTCACTCTTTGGTAGATTTGTTCCTGTTACAGCTGAACTCCACATTTCAAATCTTAGCATAACTTCTCTTGAATAAACCAGAGTGCTATATTTAGACATGGTCTTTGTACATCCTAGCGGCATGTGCAATACAAAAATAGATGCCATTAAAGTTTTTGTACAGTCCTCTTTTAAAAGCACTAAGCTGGGAAGACATTCCTTTCACAAGTCAGTGCTTAGAAATTCAAGTGCTTTGCTTAGCTCTAAGATGATCAGATTCCAAGAACCAAGTTGTTCCTTAGTCTTATTTTAACTGAATATGGTGTACTGCTATATAAGCATCTTTTAAAATGACATATCAAGTACCCCACAATAATGGAAGGCAGAATTATAACATCAATGCACACTCACTGAATTCTACTATGAACATCTGAATGTAGCATTTATTAACTTATCCTTTAGGTGTAGTGGACGGAGTGTCAGACTAGGATCTAGGAGATATAGGTTTGAATTCCCGCTCTCCCAAAGAAGCTTGCTGGGTGATTTTGGGCGAGTCACACACTCAGCTAACCTATCTCATAGGGTTGTGATAAAACGGAGGACAGGGGAATGATGTAAGCTGCTTCGGGTCCCCACTGATGAAAAACATGGGAGAATGAATGGAAGTAAACAAGTTTACAAAGCACATAAGCTTAGTTGTCCACAAAGCAGCATAGAACATCCTATGCAACATCCGTCTTACAAAAAAATATGTGGGATTTCTATTGCACTTGTCAGGAAATACACTCATGAACCTATTTACACTACAAATAAGAGGAACAGTTCTCCAAAACCAAGGCAAGACATCTCCAATGGAATCTTAAGATAATAGCCTTTACTCCAAAGAACTAAGACCTTATTTCACAGGCCTGCGGTGAGAATGGACACGATGGAAGTGTCAATCGCTTTGCATTTCAAGTGCTCCATTAATAAAGAATTAGAACGATAATCATATATTGTAATAACATAGGCAGAGCCCTGTTGGATCAGATCAGTAGCCCATCGAGCCCAGCAACCTGTCTCAGAGTGGGCAACTAGTTACTCTGGAAAGCCAACAATAGGGTACAGGGCCATACAGTAGCAGAAAATCTACCTTTCTATAAAACTGATCTACTACTTATCTAGATAATGCTCAGGGAAATGTAGCAAGAACTTCCAGAGACTACATCAGAAAATGAAAAAATAGTCCTTTAATATACTTCGCAAGTTCTCAAGGCACTGCTAGTTGCATCTGAAAAAACATGTATTCCCAAACAAATCATGCTTATATGCAGTTATGTCTAATTTTTTCTAGTACCACTTAATATCAAGTAATCATGTCTTAGAACTTTTCTCAGAGTCTAGCAATCCATGCCCCCCCTCCATTTTGATTTCAGAGTTTTCATTGTCCCTTAACCCCATCCCTCCTCTCCTCACTGGTGCCTGCCACTTCCCAGACATCCTCCCTTTTGAAATGAGAAGCAAGCCACACATGCCCCATGGAAGCCTACATCTCTTTGCAGCATCAAAAACAATACCAGAACAAAACTGGCTACACTTTACAAATGTTCTTCTCTATCTGGACATAGCCTACCAAGTCACATCTTGGAGGGCAGCTGGTTCTACAGGATCACAGGTCAAAAGGCCGTGATACTAGTTCTGCGGTGCCTTACCTCTTGCTTGCAGGGACTTTGTGACGGACATTTCCTTATTTAATGACTTCTGGACCTCTTGCTTGCAGGGACTTTGTGACGGAAACAGCAAGACATTTCCTTATTTAATGACTTCTGACCAAGGGTAAGCTGAACAGAGGTGGGCTGGACAAGTTTTCATAGGTGCTCATACAAACAGAAAACCAATCAGTGCCACATGAAACCTGAACTTCTGGTATTCAGTTCAAAACTGCTGTTGGCTACTACAAATATATATCCTGATATCTTTTGCACTGCACAATAAAGTGAAAATTTGGTCCACACCTGAACTATTATGAATGGCACCAGACATTGTAATTAAAGAGTCCCTAGATGCAAACTATTTGATCTCATCTACCAGTCAGAGCATCTTCTGTCTAGTGAGCAGAAAAATAGGCTACTATCGGGGGAGGGGCAGTGTCAACTCTACATGCTCCCACACTTCAAAAGAAGGAGAAACCAATCCTGTCCCCTTCTCCTGAGATGAAGACCTTACCCCTATTTGATGGGCACATTCATTTAATTTATCCCTAGCAACAAATTAAGGCTTATGCTGATAAAAGAAATTTAAGAAAGCAATCTGGTTTAAATATGGAAGTCTTTGTCCCCTATGGAAGCTGAAAACAGTTTTCTAATGCAATATCTAGATTTTTCAGAGTTTGATCCTAGCAATTTACTACTGACTAGCAGTTATTTTATCAAGTACATACAAAACATCTTAGCCCTGATTGTGTGTGCCAGCGCTCTAGTTTTCTCTGCCTAAGTATATACTTTCTGCTGCAACTCCACTTCTATTGGACAGTATATTAATTCAGCATCAAACACATATTCTAAATTTAATCAAAGTATCAAAAGCAAAAAACCCTTACCAATTGTTGCTGCAAGTTCAGGATCAAATGTATCATCTGTGAATCGTAACAGAAGGCTGTTCAAAGGGAAAAATGGAGAAGAAAGAAAAAATAAACACTCCATTAAATATATTCTAGAAATGGACCCAGACTACTAACGTTTAAATATATCGACACACTGACAGAAGGCTGTTCAAAGGGAAAAATGGAGGGAGAAGAAAAAAATAAACACTCCATTAAATATATTCCAGAAATGGACCCAGAGTACTAACGTTTAAATATATCGACACAACACCATATCATGAGCCAAATAATCATACTGTAATCTTCCAGAACCTTTATGGTTTTCAGAAAGAGCTGCTGCTACTCCTTCAGGATTGCATAACTTGTGCATATTTGCAGTTGACTTCCTTTTGAGAAGCATCTGATTACCATAACATTCACAGTGCAAAGCAGAATTCAAGTGTCTTAGAAATGATGCATAAAGAATCTTAACTGACATACAAACTGTAGAAATGACCCATCCAAGTTAAGCTTCCATGAGAAGGCCTATTTAAAAAGATTCAGGGATAATTATTATCCAGAAATTAATAGTTTATTTTTGAAATTTACAATGAAAATACTTAAGGCACGGTGCAAATACCAAGTAATCTTTCCAAATCTGCCATAACATTTAATATTTATACACTGCTTCTTTACAGAAACTGCTCAAGGCAGCACAAAACAATTAAGATTCAAATCACAACACATAATCCAAATAAAATTAACTCAGTCACCAAAAAGTCTTTAGTTCAGCAGTCATAAAGCAACTAGTATAAAGGGATGATACACAGCACAAAAAATCAAACCAAAGACAGCAGGTGCTGGAAGACTACAGGTCAAAATCCATAAAAACAGACAGCCAACCAAAAGTGGGATGAAATTCAATTAACAGCCTCTTCTGCAGACAAGAATGTTTTGCCTTGGTGCCCCACTAACCTTTAGGGGAAAGGGCAGAGTGCTGCTACTAAGAATAAGGGCATAGACTTAAGCTTTAAAATGCAGCCATTAAAAATTTATCATTTAACAAGCTAAACATTAATAATCTGTTGTGAAGTTATTCTAGGCATTAATTTTTTACACACTCCATCTTCATATTTATGATGCATGACAAGCAAAAGGCCACCCTACACTTTTCTATTAGAAGCCTTGTGCCCTGGGCTTTCTCTCAGGCCACCCAGTGACTTACATTCTCACTGGGCACAAAGTTCTCCAAATTCTTCTGGAAGTCACCAAACCACCCCTTAGCTAATTTATTCTACGAACTCCTCTTGAGCACTTTTAATATTTATAGCAATATGTAAATGATAAACAAAACCGTACGGTTTAATCAGTTAGTGTTTCACACTACTGAGAAATTTCTTTCTCTTTGCCACTTGACTCACTTCCAAGGGTAAAGAGCAGGGCTTGAGATAAGGAATGAGCAGGACAACACAAAAGGAGGTGGTCCTTCAGGTCCCCCAATTCCAAGCTCCTTAAGGCGCCAGCACACTGAAGTGTACCCAGAAACCAACAGGCATCCAGGTCAGATCTTTCCACACAGGGGTGCTATAATTCCTGTGTGCAGCCCCAACAGCAACTTGACCATCATGTTCCATTTGATTTACCTGGGCCTGCTTGACACTTTTACACAGCTGTTGGAAAGCACCCAGCCTACAACTATAGTATTTAATAAATCAAATAAGCAGCAATTTTTTAAAAAGCACTAGTTCACCCCATAAGAGAAATATATCATGTAGACTGCTCTCATTAATTCCTACATGCCCTGGGGTTTTTTCCTTTGCAGATTTTATTGGGGGGGGGGTTTAACTAGGGTGTCTGCATAAAATGTAAAACCGTCCCTCTATTCTCTCCCCTCTAATCCCATACCATCTATACAACCAGTACAAATTGAACTTGTTTCCCCTACAATTACAAGTATTACAGTTGCTTCACTTGCCAAGTAAAACTGAAGATAATCTTCTTGCATTGGCTGACTAATGGTAAACATTCAGCTGTAAGAATGTGAACCTTCCCAAGGTCACATACTAAAGAGATGACCTCATCTGGAAGATGTCATCACACCTGCCAGCACAAAGTTCTTGCGACATCTTACAGATCCAAAATGCTATGGTACAAAGGGAAACGTATACCACAGGTGTGGTTCTTTACCATCAGGTTTACAAGTTCAGTGTTATAGTAATTCTATATGGTGCTGCCCCAAGAAAGATTCTAAAATACTAGAATAAATGAAATACGCCTGACATTTATGTAAACAAGTGACTCAGCTGCATGTGCCAAATAAGTCAGATGGAAGTTGTGAGCATTTTTAGATCAAGGAGAAAAACCCCTCCCCATATAGAACAGCTGTTTGTGGTGAACTTTACTATAGATTTTACTTTACAGCCTGAATTGTAGCCAAACATTCATGTTCTTATTATACATAATATATTGATTAACCAATGTGATGCAGTGTTTAGAAAGTTAGGAGGCCTGAGTTCAAGTCTCCACTCAACCATGAAGCTCTTTGGTTGACTTCCAGCCACTACATTTCAGCCTAACCTACCTCACAGGATTGTTATAGGGACAGAATATGTGCATGGTGTGTGTGTGCGGGGGGATTAATATATACTGCTCTAGTGCAATGAAATGAATCAAATACAAAATATCTGAAGAACTGAGATTAAACATACAGCAGATAAGACTATCCAAAATGGCAAATTGTCTCATTTCCTTAAGAAACTGTTCCACTATTCAGCAATGGTATCTAGCTACTTATTTCTGAAACTTATATGACTAGGGACTGAGTTTGCTGCAGAAAATAAGGAAACATTCCCCTCCTCCAACTGTTTCCAAGCTAGAAGAATTAGAGAAAAGGTAATCAAAAGAGCTGGGCTGGAACCTTGGTTTCCCAGATTCCCCTCCACCACATATATGGGCAAACCCCTCCATTTTACCTGCAATTCTTCACATGTAAGATATATCAAAATAGCGACTTGTAACCCAGAAAGAAGCACAGAAACCAGAGTCAGGAGCAAAAC
The DNA here is from genome assembly GCF_001447785.1 of Gekko japonicus. Classification (NCBI taxonomy): domain Eukaryota; kingdom Metazoa; phylum Chordata; class Lepidosauria; order Squamata; family Gekkonidae; genus Gekko; species Gekko japonicus. The sequence continues at coordinate 78,001 of NW_015173725.1, read as the reverse complement.
CTGGACCTAGTTCCAAAACCAAGTCTCCTGTAGCCCAGAGAAATAGACAGAAAGTGTGGGGCAGTACCTGAGCCTGTACAAAATAAATATTAAGCACTGTGCGCTGCTCTGTACAGTGGAGCAGGACAGTCAGGAGGAGGGGAGTCATGCCAAGGGGGGGATTACCAAAATGTCAGGCTGCGCGAGGGAGGGGGGTCGCGCAGTCCCAGACCCACTCCACACCCACTGAGCCTCCCTAAGTCACCTCCCGGGGGTCTGCGTGGACGGGACGGAAGCGGAAAGAGACACAAACGCTGCCCTGAGCCTCTTGTTGAAAGGACAGAATAGAACGGTTTGTGACAGAGCCGCCCGTGACGAACAAAGGGGGACGAGCTCCACCCGACCCACCCAGGCCTCTCTGCCTTCCTCCCAGGGGGCCGTCAGGGGCCGGCTTCCCGAGACAGAGGGACGCGGCTTCCAGTCAGAGTCTGGGCCCCCGACACCTCCCCCCCCCCGGCACCAAACCCCCCACAGTCGGGTAGCCGCCATTTTTTCTTTCCCCATACGGGGCAATCAGGCGGCCGAGGCCTGCCCGAAGCGGGGCGGAGAAGGCCGGGAGACGGCAGGAGGTAGAGGCCACGGCTCAGAAGGCCCACCTGGACTTGCCGACACCGCTCTCGCCGATGATGAGTATCTTCAGAGTAGTCAAAATGTCCTCGTCCATCTTGACAACCCCACAGAGAGCAGCCCGAATTAACCCGATCCGCAGGGGCGCCTCCTCAGTCCTTACGCAGGCTGCCACGTCTTCTGCGCATGCGTCCCTTCTCCGGTCGTTTCCGCTCCTCCTTGGACACCAAAACGCGCATGCGCTCGGGGCCTTCCATATCCTGATCGTAACTCCGCCCCCTTTCCCGTGTGTTCCGTGAGTAATAATGCATACCGGAGGATGGAGTCGCGTGTCCGACTGTGAGTCAAAACTGCAGCCCTGGAGGGCATCAAATCCTATTGTTGCACTCATTGAGATTTTGTGCTGGATGACGTGTGGGACTGTATCGCACGTGTCAGAAACCTTTAAATACGTTCACGGTAGACAACCAAAATGTTCTCATTAGTTATTCAAAAATTTAAAGCGACAAAAAAAAGAAGGTTTTCCGCCTTTTAAAAGGCGATCGGATATATTGTGGCATATTGTTGTTGTTGTTGCTTTAAACCGCCCGAGCCCGGAAAACCCGGGCTCAGGGCGGTATACAACAAGACAACAAATACAACGTCTTTGAAACAAATTAAAACAGATAAGATCACAGCACCATCCTAAAATGGTTTTCCTGATAGTGCCACTGGCCTCACGGGGAGGCAGGGGGTGGGAGAAGAGGAAGAGATTGGATTTATACCCCGCCCTTCACTGCCCAAAGGTGTCTCAGAGCGGCTTACAAACTCCTTCCCTTTCCCCTCCCCACAACAGACACCCTGTGAGGTAGGTGGGGCTGAGAGAACTCTGACTCTTTTTCAAGAACAGCTGTGCCAGAGTTATGGCTTGCCCAAGGTCATCCAGCCAGGTGCAAGTGGAGGAGTGGGGAATCAAACCCGGTTCTCCCAGATTAGAGTCCGCGCACTTAACCACTACACCAAACTGGCCATCTCTGTTATATTCATTTTGCAGCATGGGGAGGGGTGTAGGAGTTATACTGTAATTTCAGTGACTTCAGTAGGTTTAGAGTAGTACATATGAACGCACGTGAAGCTGCCTTATACTGAATTAGACCAGTGTTCCATCAAAGCCAGTATTGTCTACTCAAACTGGCAGCAGCTCTGGGGTCTCAGGCTCAGGTCTTTAACATCACCTCCGAGTCCTGCTCAGTCCTTTTAACTGGAGATGCCAGGGATGGAACCTGGAAGCTTCTGCATGCAAAACAGAGGCCCTTCCACTGAGCCACAGCCCCTTCCTGAAGATGGCACTACATCTCCTCAAAGATGGTACTGGTATAGCTCTGAAGATGGCAATGTAACACAGCTACCTCTCTGGGGAATCAGATATTTGAAACAGTCACACTTTTTTTTTCAATCTGTTTTGCTTGGCAGGGAGGAGGCTGTGCTAGAGCACAGCACTGAATGTTCAGTCCTTTGTAACTATTGTGGATAGCTGAAAGAGAGTGCTGTGATTTGAACAGTGTGGCGTTTAATACTTCAGTCCTTGAGGCTTTGTATTCCAAAACTGACAACTTTTGGATCCAACAGGGTTGCAAATAAACTGTGGCCTCAGTATAGTGAGAGCTTGTCTCATAAGAGCAGCAAAGATTTATTTTAAAAACATGTTGCAAAACAAAGTAATAAGGAGATGCGTGCATTCAGAAAGTTAACATATTCATTTGCCTTCAGTTCCCATAAAATACCGGACTGTAATTCTGAAGACAAAACTGGAGGATTATGCTGGCACTTACAGGTGAATTTGCCTTGGACGAGGTAGTTGAAGAAAATGGGCAGTATACTTTGGCAAAAGAACAGAAATAATTACAAAGAAAAGAGTACTCTATAAAAAGGGAAGATTGTGAGCTGCTTAGGCCAAGCTAGATTTTAACAAGAATGGTAACATTCTCCTACTATTTTCTAAACAGAATATTGCCACTTGGACGGCTGGTGTACATTGCATCACTGCATTTTTGTGATTGATCCAAGGTAGAATAGAACATCTTTAACATAAATATAAGCTCAAAGAATAACCTTTGGCTGCCTCATTGCCTTCTCCCTCATTGCTGATCAGCAGCATTGATTTTGCATCTCTTGGCAATCAGGTCCAAAAAGGTAAGTGTGAAGGGAGAAGATTGAAAAGAAAAAGG